>NW_027636531.1:0-84000 GCF_947650265.1 Symphodus melops | reverse complement strand
AGGCCTTACATCTTATGGCATATACTGCATTAGTTGTTGTGGGTTTTAAGGCCTGCCACGGGTTGATACCGACTCTGGCATGGGGGTTAAAAATGTGGGGGAGACGGATAAAACCAATGTCCGAGCCTCGAGACGCTTCCCTGTCTTGGTTATTTTTATTAAAATCTGTATGAACCAGAAAGTCTTTCAAGTTTTTGTTCCTACGATGGGCGGAGATCAGCCGGCAGTCGCCCAGCACGTCACAGCCCTCCCTCGCCCCCTCAAAATTAGACCTGAGAGTTGAAATTAACCTCTTTAAGTTCTCTGAATAAGTGGTTACTAAGGGGACGAGAGTAGGACCGGGCGGCCGGGCGCTGGGATTGTTATATCTATCCTGAAAGGTCCGGCCAACCTCCGCCCTGATGGTTCTGAGGAAGCGTCTCGAGTAACCCCTGGGCCTCAGCGCACTAAAGAGGGTGCTGGTGGCCTCCTCCACATGCTCCGGGAAGGTGCAGATTCTGCGGAAGCGTATCAGCTGGGATTTTATCAGACCTCTGTACGTGTGCCTGGGGTGATAGCTCGACTTGTGAAGGAGTGCGTGGCGGTCCGTGTCTTTGAAATGTACTTTGGTGGCCAGTGTTTTGGACTGGTCACTAGAGGCACGGAAGAAGACACAGGTGTCCAAAAATTCTATTGCAGATGTGGAAATGTTGTGTTTGAGTGTTATTTTGGGGTGGTGTGTGTTGAGGGTGTCCAGGAAGGTCGTGAAATCCTGATGTGTGCCGTCCCAGAGGCCGAAGATGTCGTCCAGGTACCGGAAATACAGGAGGGGTTTGGTGGTGAGTGTGGCGAAGGCCGTTTCCTCCCAGTGGGCCAGATAAATGTCTGCGTAGGCTGGCGCATATTTCCGGCCCATCGCACAACCGCACAGCTGGAGGTAGTGCTGATTATTAAAAGTGAAGTCGTTGCGGGTGAGGGTGATGTGCAGGAGTTGTAGGAGGTGGCTGTCGGGTCTGGATGGGTCTGGGTGTTTGTTGAAGAGGTGTTTTATTGCAGCTAAACCAAGTGGAGTTTCTATGTTAGTGTAAAGGGAATCTATATCTATGGAAAACAGGAAGGTGTGACCGGGTACCTGAAGGTGTTTTATTTTATTAACAAAATGGTAGGTGTCCTTGATGTAGCTGGGGTGCAGTTTGGAAAGTGGATTGATGAAGTGGTCGATGTATTCTGTGATGGTGTATGTTTCGGAGTTGCAGTCGCTGACAATGGGGCGGCCGACCGGAACCACCGAGGGGACCGTCCAGGTGTCAGGAGGCTTGTGGATCTTGGGGAGCAGGTAGAAGAGGCGGGGCCTGGGCTCACTGGGACCGTCCAGATATTGTTTCTGTTTGAAATTGATGAATTTTTGTCTGTAGAGTGTTTCTGTAATCTTTCTAACTAGTGTCTGTGTCTCTAATTGTAGTGGGTGTGTCAGTGGTTGGTAATATGTGTTGTTATTTAACTGTCTATGTGCTTCTAAAATGTAATTGTCCCTATCCTGAATAACTATTTGGCCCCCCTTATCTGCTGGCTTAATGACTATGTGTTTGTGATTACCCAATGTTCTGATGATGCGTTTGTGTTCCTGACTAATGTTGTGCGTTCTATGTGGCAGGGGGCGCCAATGTGTGAGTGCTTGGTTGTTTTTATGGATGAGTTGTGAAATAGCAGGTGAGAGTGTGTCCGTGTTTGGTGACCAGTGGGACGGCCCAGTGAACAGCACGGGGTCCCGCCTCTGCCCCCCCTGGAAGTGATCCAGGAGTTTCAGCCTCCTGTGGAAGGTGTGGCAGGTCCCCCCTGAGCTCCGGCCGGGTGGGTGGGTTGGGTTGTGGGAATGAAGGTGAGTCCTTTTTTCTAGTAACTCCAGCTGTGCAGCTGTGAGGGAGAAAACGGCACAGAGGTTGGTGATGTTGGACTGATGGGGAGGTGTGGTATGACAGTTATCCCCAGCTATAAGTTTAACTGTTCCTTCCAGTACCTGAACAACATCCCGGCCGTGTCAGAGGTCCAGTGTATATTGTCTGTGCCAGTCCGGAAGAGTTGTGAGTTGATGTCTGGAATGAAGTTATATTTGGCAGTGATGGTGTTGTTGAGTTTGGTGAGGAGTGTCCGTTTGTGTGAGTCCAGTCTGGGTGAGAAGTTTATTACAGGGATGTAGATGGTGGCGTTGGGGAAGGTGGTCTGGCTGGTCCTCCACATTGTCTGTAACTGTTTGGTGAATGTTGTGGGGTCGTGTTCTGAAAGACAGTTGTTGAGTCCGGCTGATAAGATGACCTGTGTGGTGTTGTGACATGGGGTGAGTTTTTTCAGGATGGTGGCTATGTGATGAAAGTTTGCTCCGGGGTAACTGTCTACTTGGATGTGTGGGTCTGTGAATGAAGGGATCCGGGAGAGGTTGGAGTCACCTATGATGAGTGTCCTCTTCCGGACCTCCAAGTGCCAGTCCTGTATTTTTCTGTGTGTGCGTGGGTGTGTGTGTGGTTCCGGGCGACTCGGGGAGCCATGTGCCGCCACAGAGGCCCTGGTGGAGTGAGAGGTGGATAACTCAGATGTTGGGGTTGTTTTCAGCTTTGCTGTCGTTGCTCCCTTCATCATCATGGAATTGTTATCCACCTCTATGCTGGTGTCTGGCTCACAGGGCTCTGTGGCAAGCAGCTCTGGCTCCCCCTGCTGGCTGTGGTGTGTAACTGTAGGTGGAGAGGATGAAATGGTGTTACTGCAGGGTAAAACTATGTTGCTGTAAGGTGGTGATTGTACTGGGAGGGTGCTGACTGGGTGTGGGGAAGGTGAGGAGGGAGGGGAGGAGGGGGCGACAGGGGGGCAGGCAGAGGACCCAGCCCGTGCATGCCCCGGACGGTCGAGTGTGCCCTGGGGGATTGGGTGGATTTCAACCTTCACCCGCCGTCCGGGGTTGCGTTTCGGCAACGGGGGCTGTGCCACTCCGCCGCGTCCCGATGCCGCCGCCGACCCCCCCAGCGTACAGAGGTCTGTGGAGAGAGGTTGTGTGGAGGTGGAAGGGGGGGAGTGAGGGGAGGTGGTGAGAGGAGCAGGGGAGGGGGGTTGATGAAGGTTAGGTTTAGGGCAGGGGGGAGGTAAGGTGGTAGAGGGAGGAGGGGGGGAGGAGGGGGGAGGGTTAGGGTTAGGGAGAGGGGAGCCCCGACGGTTAGGTTTAGGGCAGGGGGAAGGTAAGGTAGTAGAGGGAGGAGGGGGGGAGGAGGGGTTAGGGTTAGGGAGAGGGGAGCCCCGACGGTTAGGTTTAGGGCAGGGGGAAGGTAAGGTAGTAGAGGGAGGAGGGGGGGAGGGAGGGGGAGGGGAACCCCGAAGGTTAGGTTTAGGGCAGGGGGGAGGGAAGGTGGTAGAGGGAGGGAGAGGGGAACCCCGAAGGTTAGGTTTAGGGGAGGGTGAGGCAGTAGGAGGAGAAGGAACGGAGGGAGGAGGGTTAGGGTTAGGGTCAGGTAAGGTCATAGGGGAGACCGGAGAGGAGGAAGAGGGAGGGCAGGTGGGAGTAGGTAGGAGAGGAGTAAGAGGGAGGTTGCTGAGGGTGATGGGTGAGCCTGTTGTTTGGGGGAGGGGAGGAAAGTCTGTGGGGGAGAGTTGAAGCACAGGAGGGCCCTCCTGGCTCCGGGGCCCCCTGGTTAGGAGGTCCCTTAGAGTGGAGACCGAGGAGGACGTGAATCTCCTCCTGTACCTCGCCCTCCCCCACTGGAGGGCCCTGTCAAAGGCCTCCTGGCTGTAGGGGGGGATGTTGTCCAGCTCCACAGCAATAACGTGATCGTAGTGCTCTGTGAGGATGGTCATGTTGGGTTAGGGTTAGGGTTAGGGTTAGGGTTGGGGTTTGGGATCGGGTTAGGGTTAGGGTTAGGGTTAGGGGTTAAGGGTTAGGGTTAGGGTTAGGGATAGGGGAAGGGTTAGGGTTAGGGATAGGGGAAGGGTTAGGGTTAGGGTTAGGGGAAGGGTTAGGGTTAGGGTTAGGGATAGGGGAAGGGTTAGGGTTAGGGTTAGGGATAGGGGAAGGGTTAGGGTTAGGGTTAGGGATAGGGGAAGGGTTAGGGTTAGGGTTAGGGATAGGGGAAGGGTTAGGGATAGGGGAAGGGGATAGGGGACCCGATCCAGTGCGCTGGCCATCACAGCTCCCCAGAGAGATCATGCCCTACCTCTCATTGAGGCCTTGTGGGTGTCTCGTGCCCAGCCTCATGATCCAGAGGCGTTCAGACCTCCGCCTCTGGGCCACGCTCCATCTGGGGTTGGCCTCGAGAACAGAGACTCGGACAGAGTCCCACCCGTGGAGGACATAGTGTCCCACCACCAGCCTCTGAGTCTCCTTTTTCCTCAAAATATTATGTCTGTGCTGAGTGAACCTCACCAGGATTGTGTTTCCTGTCTCCCCAACATACTTTGCCCCACAGGTGGCACAGGTAACCAGGTAAACACAATTCCTGGTGAGAGGGCTTCCCCGCAGCTGACACTGAAAAATTGTTTTGGTTTGGGAGTTTTGCAGCCATGTTTGGTGCTTAAAAAATTGCCCGTGACCTCTGGGTGCAGAGGTCAACAAAGGCGACAGTTTTGCCTTCACTAGATAGGACTGGAGGTTCCTATTCTTTCTGTAGGCTGCAATGATCCTCCTCTCCTGCAGCACCTGTGTGTCTGCCATAAAGGAGGTAAAATGACTCCTAACTACCCTCACAAGTCTCACAGTTGACGGGGAAAATGTAGTGACAAAGGGGAGGATTGGAGAGGTCTGTGTTGGCCTTTTCTCCAGAAAAGTCTTGAGACTTTTCCTTAAAAAGGAGCGAGGGTACCCTCTAGTGGCCAGAGCTGAGAACAGCGTTTTTGTGGCCTGCTTAAAATCCCCTTTGTCACTACAAATCCTATGAAACCTCAGGAGCTGAGATTTCACCAGCCCAGCAAAGGTGTGCTTGGGATGGTGGCTGGTTCTAAAGAGCAGAGCGTGAGTGTCTGTCTCCTTAAAAAATACCCTCACATCCAGCCTGCCTGTTTCACTGAACCCCGCTCCCTTGTAGGTGGTGGTGTCCAGGAAGTCAACCGAGGTGTAGCTGGTGGTGGATTTGAGGGTGATGGACCTGTTGTGGGTGTTCAGGGTCTGTAAAAAGATTTTGAACTCCTCCTCAGAGTGGGACCAGACACCCCAGATATCATCAAGATACCTGAGGTAGTGGAGGGGTTTCTTTTGGCAGGAGGCCAGGGCTGATGTCTCCCACCCAGCCATGAAAATGTTGGCGTAAGCCGGGGCAAATTTCTTCCCCATGGCTGTGCCTTTGATTTGGAGGAAATACTCTGAATTAAAAACAAAATCATTCCGGGTCAAATTAATTTCTAACAATTGAATTAGTTCCTTATCTGGTCTCTTTTTGTCCTTAAATTTGTAAAACGTGTTTTTGACAGCCTGTATGCCCTCCTGTGTGTCAATGTTAGTATACAGGCTGTCAATGTCAATAGTAAATAGCATGGCGTTTTGCGGGATTTGAAGGCTCCTAATAATGTCCACGAAATGATATGTGTCCTTAATGTAGCTGTCATGTTTGATCGACAGGGGGTTCAGGAAGAAGTCAATATACTCCGCCGTGTTGTATGTGTCACTGCTGCAGTCCGACACAATAGGCCTGCCTGGAGGGATTTCGTGCGGCCTACTCCATTTCGCAGGATCCTTGTGAATTTTAGGGAGCATATAGAACAGCCTGGGCCTGGGTTCAGGTGTGCCCATAAGGTAAGTCTTTTGTTTGAAGTTAATAAATTTTTTAATGTAAAGATTGTCTATAATTTTTTCTATTAATTTAATTGTGTCCGGATAAATAGGTTTCTCTAATTTAGAATAATATTTTTTATCGTTAAGCTGTCTATACCCCTCCCACAGATACTGTTCCCTGTCCATAATGACCACCACACTGCCCTTATCAGCTGGCTTGATAACAATATTTTTGTTATTTTTCAGCTCCTCCAGAGCAGCCACCTCCTCAGGGCTGAGGTTTGGCTCATTGTGGCTGAGTCTGAAGTGCTGATCAAAATGACTGACATCAGCTGTGATGAGGGCAGTGAGCTCTGGCGGTAGTGTGCCAGCAGGGGGCGTCCATGTGGAGGATGGGGTGAATTTAGGGGGCTCTGTTTGTTGTTTATGTTGGAAGTGTGAAGCTAATTTTAATTGTCTGTGATATTGCTGTAAGTCAAATCTACTTTTTTCTATGAGGTTCTTATTGCTGCCCTTTGTGGGAATAAAATTTAGTCCCCTGTTAAGCAGGGTCAATTGTGGGGTTGTGGGTTCGAATTTTTTGGCCAGAACTAAAACATTTTTAGTCCCCTCCTGTGCGTGCAGGCTTCTGGGGATTTCTAGTTTAAGTGCTGGCCCCAATGCTGCAGCATGAGACCAGCAGTGTCCTTCGTCCAGTGGATTTTGTCCTCCACTGTTTTAAAGGAGCTGTTGGGGAGTTTGGGGATGTGTCTCTGATTTTTCTGGATGTACTCATTCAGGCGGAGGAGGGCATCCATCTCCGAGACAGGCAGGGCCCCAGAATAATTAATTAAGGGCACCCAAATCTCCGCCTGAGGAAATTTGTTGGTGGCAGCCCTCACTGCTGCCTGCATTTGTTTAATTGTTGTCTGCTGAATGTTTTGGCCTCTATTGTTTAGGCCGAAGGACAGGATCACCTTCTCCACCGTGGCGGAGACGATGGTCCTGGAGAGGATGGCCTCAGCGTGTCTGAAGGTGGCCCCTGGGAAGCTGTCGATCTGCAGCCCCTCGATGTCGCAGGGTGGGATCCTGGCGACGTTCGAGTCTCCCATGATAAGCCACTTTTTCGTCACACTGAGGTTCCAGTCCTTCATTTTGTTTCTTGTGTTTATGTGTCTGCTTGGTCTACATGTCGGTGTCTGTGGAGTGCTGTCTGTGTGTGTTTGTGTTTGTGTTTTTTTAGGTGGTGCTGTTTGTTCAGGAGCCGCTGCTTTTGGCCCCAAACTCAGCTTTTTCTGGACAGCTGACCTCAGTCTGCCCGAAGGTGGCACGAGGGCAGGACTCGGACTGATGTCTTCGTCCAAGCCCTCGAACACACAGGGGTTTGGTGGTCTGTCGACCCTGGCTGGAGTGCGTGTGGCCCTCTGGGCCTTAGGTGAGGTCTCCTGAGGAGCAGGGGGGAGGGGGGTGTCCTCTCCCATCACCGGGGACCAGTCTCCCCGGGCAGGCTCCGTCATGGTGGCCACGGAGGTCACCATAGTCGGGCGCTGAGGGACAATGTCCGCCCTCACGACCAAGACGTTGTCCCGAGGAGGGGTCACGGTGAGGGGGACGGGGGGGATGATGAGGGTGGGGGGCACGCACTCTGTTTGAGTCGCTGTTGGTGCAGGTGAGGGTGTTTGTGTGACTGGAGCTGTGAGTGTGGGTGTGTGTGTGGTTGGAAGTGTGGGTGTGTGTGTGGTTGGAAGTGTGGGTGTGTGTGTGGTTGGTAGTGTGGGTGTGTGTGTGGGTGCTTGTGTGAGTGTGGGTGTGTGTGTGTCCGTGGTCTGTGGGACCCCAGCCACTAACAGAGCCTCTGTCTGCTTTAATGTGTCCTCCTCCAGGCGGCGACCCAGGTTTCTGCGGGCCCAGGATGAAGCCACCTCAAAGGGCCTCCGCCAGTGGTGTGCAGACATGTGGGTGAGTTTCCCCACCTCCTGCTCCATGACCCCCTGATAGTGGTCTCTAAGAATCAGGACCGTGGTGAAGGCCCAATTCTTAGCGTTCCCCTCTATCAGTGCCTGCGTGTGAGGAGTGGGGGCCGCTGGCTTGATGTTGTCAGCCAGCGACTGTCCCATTTTGGCGATGGCAGAGGGAGGTTCGTCCGCCGACACATTTTTCAGGTGGTGGACAGTTTTGATGATGGTGTGTATCACACGCACCTTCCCAACAAAGTCGGGGTCGTCCGACCGTTCCTCCTCGCCACGCTGTTGTTGATTGTTCCTATTCGTGTTGTTGTACGTGTTCCTGTTGTTGTACGTGTTCCTGTTGCTGTATGTGTTCCTGTTGTCGTACGTGTTTCTGTTGTCGTATGTGTTTCTGTTGTTGTATGTGTTTCTGTTGTTGTACGTGTTTCTGTTGTTGTATGCATTTCTGTTGCTGTTCACGTACTTGTTGTTGTACTGTGTTCTCGTGAACTGCTTGTGTTTATTTGTGTTGTTTGTTCTAGGTCCGTAAGGAGCCCGGGTTTCCAAAAATTGTGGCTTGTAGCCTTGGTCAAAGGTTTGGCGAAGGCCTTCGCCACGCCTGCCACGGGTAACAGAGGCGTAGGAGGGCCTCTGTCCCGGGCCAGAGCGTGAGCGGCCGTACGGGGGAGAGTGACGTCTGCTGCGGCTGTAAGCCCAGGCTCGCACCTCTCCGCGGTGGTCAAGCCGGCCACGGCGGTAGCGAACCTCGGTCCAGCCCGCGTCCTCACTGTATCCCCTCATGTCTGTACAGGTAAGTGTTAGGTTAAATCTATATATTTTTGTTTTTTTTGGTCTTTTTTTGTTTTTTTTGAAAATAAAATGAAAATAAAATAAAACCACAATTTGGGTTGTAAAATAAAAGAGTTGTGAAAAAGATAAACTAAATAACAGGCTTTGTTGCAACGTTTCGACCCTAATCTGGGTCTTCTTCAGGCAGCCTGTTTAAAACAAAACAAAATAAAAGCTATTTCTCCTATATTCTCTAACTGACGTGTGTGTGTGTCTGCTCCTAGTGAGACGTCTGCTCTGGTCGAAGGGCGAAGAGAGAGTGAGGAGAGACGTGTGTATCTCCCCTCAGCACCTCTGCTCAGGCCCCTCCCTCGCAGACACACAGTCAGAGATCCTGCTTCTGCATCTTTCGGATTCGAATTTTGAATTTCAGCCAATGAGAGAGCAGGATTCTTAATAATTGTTTTTTGGGGGTTATATTTATTATATTTTATTAAAATTGCAATTTAAATTAATTTTTGACTATGTGTTGTTTGTTTTGGTGTGTTTTTTCAAATTTTGGTGTTTGTATTCGATGAGTTTATTTAGTTTTTGTAGATAGGAGGTAAGTATTAGGTCTTTAAGGTGTATATTAATATTTCTTTTTCAGGTAAGGTAAGTATAGATAATGGTGTATATTTTTATTAATGTTTCCTTTTCAGGTACGGTAAGTATTATGTTTTGTTACTTTTGTTATATTATTATTTACATTAGGTGGAAATTTGAGGGTCAGGCACGTCTCGTACGTGAGAGCTGGAGGCACGGGCGTGTTAGGGTTGGGGTTTGGGATCGGGTTAGGGTTAGGGTTAGGGTTAGGGGTTAAGGGTTAGGGTTAGGGTTAGGGATAGGGGAAGGGTTAGGGTTAGGGATAGGGGAAGGGTTAGGGTTAGGGTTAGGGGAAGGGTTAGGGTTAGGGTTAGGGATAGGGGAAGGGTTAGGGTTAGGGTTAGGGATAGGGGAAGGGTTAGGGTTAGGGTTAGGGATAGGGGAAGGGTTAGGGTTAGGGTTAGGGATAGGGGAAGGGTTAGGGATAGGGGAAGGGGATAGGGGACCCGATCCAGTGCGCTGGCCATCACAGCTCCCCAGAGAGATCATGCCCTACCTCTCATTGAGGCCTTGTGGGTGTCTCGTGCCCAGCCTCATGATCCAGAGGCGTTCAGACCTCCGCCTCTGGGCCACGCTCCATCTGGGGTTGGCCTCGAGAACAGAGACTCGGACAGAGTCCCACCCGTGGAGGACATAGTGTCCCACCACCAGCCTCTGAGTCTCCTTTTTCCTCAAAATATTATGTCTGTGCTGAGTGAACCTCACCAGGATTGTGTTTCCTGTCTCCCCAACATACTTTGCCCCACAGGTGGCACAGGTAACCAGGTAAACACAATTCCTGGTGAGAGGGCTTCCCCGCAGCTGACACTGAAAAATTGTTTTGGTTTGGGAGTTTTGCAGCCATGTTTGGTGCTTAAAAAATTGCCCGTGACCTCTGGGTGCAGAGGTCAACAAAGGCGACAGTTTTGCCTTCACTAGATAGGACTGGAGGTTCCTATTCTTTCTGTAGGCTGCAATGATCCTCCTCTCCTGCAGCACCTGTGTGTCTGCCATAAAGGAGGTAAAATGACTCCTAACTACCCTCACAAGTCTCACAGTTGACGGGGAAAATGTAGTGACAAAGGGGAGGATTGGAGAGGTCTGTGTTGGCCTTTTCTCCAGAAAAGTCTTGAGACTTTTCCTTAAAAAGGAGCGAGGGTACCCTCTAGTGGCCAGAGCTGAGAACAGCGTTTTTGTGGCCTGCTTAAAATCCCCTTTGTCACTACAAATCCTATGAAACCTCAGGAGCTGAGATTTCACCAGCCCAGCAAAGGTGTGCTTGGGATGGTGGCTGGTTCTAAAGAGCAGAGCGTGAGTGTCTGTCTCCTTAAAAAATACCCTCACATCCAGCCTGCCTGTTTCACTGAACCCCGCTCCCTTGTAGGTGGTGGTGTCCAGGAAGTCAACCGAGGTGTAGCTGGTGGTGGATTTGAGGGTGATGGACCTGTTGTGGGTGTTCAGGGTCTGTAAAAAGATTTTGAACTCCTCCTCAGAGTGGGACCAGACACCCCAGATATCATCAAGATACCTGAGGTAGTGGAGGGGTTTCTTTTGGCAGGAGGCCAGGGCTGATGTCTCCCACCCAGCCATGAAAATGTTGGCGTAAGCCGGGGCAAATTTCTTCCCCATGGCTGTGCCTTTGATTTGGAGGAAATACTCTGAATTAAAAACAAAATCATTCCGGGTCAAATTAATTTCTAACAATTGAATTAGTTCCTTATCTGGTCTCTTTTTGTCCTTAAATTTGTAAAACGTGTTTTTGACAGCCTGTATGCCCTCCTGTGTGTCAATGTTAGTATACAGGCTGTCAATGTCAATAGTAAATAGCATGGCGTTTTGCGGGATTTGAAGGCTCCTAATAATGTCCACGAAATGATATGTGTCCTTAATGTAGCTGTCATGTTTGATCGACAGGGGGTTCAGGAAGAAGTCAATATACTCCGCCGTGTTGTATGTGTCACTGCTGCAGTCCGACACAATAGGCCTGCCTGGAGGGATTTCGTGCGGCCTACTCCATTTCGCAGGATCCTTGTGAATTTTAGGGAGCATATAGAACAGCCTGGGCCTGGGTTCAGGTGTGCCCATAAGGTAAGTCTTTTGTTTGAAGTTAATAAATTTTTTAATGTAAAGATTGTCTATAATTTTTTCTATTAATTTAATTGTGTCCGGATAAATAGGTTTCTCTAATTTAGAATAATATTTTTTATCGTTAAGCTGTCTATACCCCTCCCACAGATACTGTTCCCTGTCCATAATGACCACCACACTGCCCTTATCAGCTGGCTTGATAACAATATTTTTGTTATTTTTCAGCTCCTCCAGAGCAGCCACCTCCTCAGGGCTGAGGTTTGGCTCATTGTGGCTGAGTCTGAAGTGCTGATCAAAATGACTGACATCAGCTGTGATGAGGGCAGTGAGCTCTGGCGGTAGTGTGCCAGCAGGGGGCGTCCATGTGGAGGATGGGGTGAATTTAGGGGGCTCTGTTTGTTGTTTATGTTGGAAGTGTGAAGCTAATTTTAATTGTCTGTGATATTGCTGTAAGTCAAATCTACTTTTTTCTATGAGGTTCTTATTGCTGCCCTTTGTGGGAATAAAATTTAGTCCCCTGTTAAGCAGGGTCAATTGTGGGGTTGTGGGTTCGAATTTTTTGGCCAGAACTAAAACATTTTTAGTCCCCTCCTGTGCGTGCAGGCTTCTGGGGATTTCTAGTTTAAGTGCTGGCCCCAATGCTGCAGCATGAGACCAGCAGTGTCCTTCGTCCAGTGGATTTTGTCCTCCACTGTTTTAAAGGAGCTGTTGGGGAGTTTGGGGATGTGTCTCTGATTTTTCTGGATGTACTCATTCAGGCGGAGGAGGGCATCCATCTCCGAGACAGGCAGGGCCCCAGAATAATTAATTAAGGGCACCCAAATCTCCGCCTGAGGAAATTTGTTGGTGGCAGCCCTCACTGCTGCCTGCATTTGTTTAATTGTTGTCTGCTGAATGTTTTGGCCTCTATTGTTTAGGCCGAAGGACAGGATCACCTTCTCCACCGTGGCGGAGACGATGGTCCTGGAGAGGATGGCCTCAGCGTGTCTGAAGGTGGCCCCTGGGAAGCTGTCGATCTGCAGCCCCTCGATGTCGCAGGGTGGGATCCTGGCGACGTTCGAGTCTCCCATGATAAGCCACTTTTTCGTCACACTGAGGTTCCAGTCCTTCATTTTGTTTCTTGTGTTTATGTGTCTGCTTGGTCTACATGTCGGTGTCTGTGGAGTGCTGTCTGTGTGTGTTTGTGTTTGTGTTTTTTTAGGTGGTGCTGTTTGTTCAGGAGCCGCTGCTTTTGGCCCCAAACTCAGCTTTTTCTGGACAGCTGACCTCAGTCTGCCCGAAGGTGGCACGAGGGCAGGACTCGGACTGATGTCTTCGTCCAAGCCCTCGAACACACAGGGGTTTGGTGGTCTGTCGACCCTGGCTGGAGTGCGTGTGGCCCTCTGGGCCTTAGGTGAGGTCTCCTGAGGAGCAGGGGGGAGGGGGGTGTCCTCTCCCATCACCGGGGACCAGTCTCCCCGGGCAGGCTCCGTCATGGTGGCCACGGAGGTCACCATAGTCGGGCGCTGAGGGACAATGTCCGCCCTCACGACCAAGACGTTGTCCCGAGGAGGGGTCACGGTGAGGGGGACGGGGGGGATGATGAGGGTGGGGGGCACGCACTCTGTTTGAGTCGCTGTTGGTGCAGGTGAGGGTGTTTGTGTGACTGGAGCTGTGAGTGTGGGTGTGTGTGTGGTTGGAAGTGTGGGTGTGTGTGTGGTTGGAAGTGTGGGTGTGTGTGTGGTTGGTAGTGTGGGTGTGTGTGTGGGTGCTTGTGTGAGTGTGGGTGTGTGTGTGTCCGTGGTCTGTGGGACCCCAGCCACTAACAGAGCCTCTGTCTGCTTTAATGTGTCCTCCTCCAGGCGGCGACCCAGGTTTCTGCGGGCCCAGGATGAAGCCACCTCAAAGGGCCTCCGCCAGTGGTGTGCAGACATGTGGGTGAGTTTCCCCACCTCCTGCTCCATGACCCCCTGATAGTGGTCTCTAAGAATCAGGACCGTGGTGAAGGCCCAATTCTTAGCGTTCCCCTCTATCAGTGCCTGCGTGTGAGGAGTGGGGGCCGCTGGCTTGATGTTGTCAGCCAGCGACTGTCCCATTTTGGCGATGGCAGAGGGAGGTTCGTCCGCCGACACATTTTTCAGGTGGTGGACAGTTTTGATGATGGTGTGTATCACACGCACCTTCCCAACAAAGTCGGGGTCGTCCGACCGTTCCTCCTCGCCACGCTGTTGTTGATTGTTCCTATTCGTGTTGTTGTACGTGTTCCTGTTGTTGTACGTGTTCCTGTTGCTGTATGTGTTCCTGTTGTCGTACGTGTTTCTGTTGTCGTATGTGTTTCTGTTGTTGTATGTGTTTCTGTTGTTGTACGTGTTTCTGTTGTTGTATGCATTTCTGTTGCTGTTCACGTACTTGTTGTTGTACTGTGTTCTCGTGAACTGCTTGTGTTTATTTGTGTTGTTTGTTCTAGGTCCGTAAGGAGCCCGGGTTTCCAAAAATTGTGGCTTGTAGCCTTGGTCAAAGGTTTGGCGAAGGCCTTCGCCACGCCTGCCACGGGTAACAGAGGCGTAGGAGGGCCTCTGTCCCGGGCCAGAGCGTGAGCGGCCGTACGGGGGAGAGTGACGTCTGCTGCGGCTGTAAGCCCAGGCTCGCACCTCTCCGCGGTGGTCAAGCCGGCCACGGCGGTAGCGAACCTCGGTCCAGCCCGCGTCCTCACTGTATCCCCTCATGTCTGTACAGGTAAGTGTTAGGTTAAATCTATATATTTTTGTTTTTTTTGGTCTTTTTTTGTTTTTTTTGAAAATAAAATGAAAATAAAATAAAACCACAATTTGGGTTGTAAAATAAAAGAGTTGTGAAAAAGATAAACTAAATAACAGGCTTTGTTGCAACGTTTCGACCCTAATCTGGGTCTTCTTCAGGCAGCCTGTTTAAAACAAAACAAAATAAAAGCTATTTCTCCTATATTCTCTAACTGACGTGTGTGTGTGTCTGCTCCTAGTGAGACGTCTGCTCTGGTCGAAGGGCGAAGAGAGAGTGAGGAGAGACGTGTGTATCTCCCCTCAGCACCTCTGCTCAGGCCCCTCCCTCGCAGACACACAGTCAGAGATCCTGCTTCTGCATCTTTCGGATTCGAATTTTGAATTTCAGCCAATGAGAGAGCAGGATTCTTAATAATTGTTTTTTGGGGGTTATATTTATTATATTTTATTAAAATTGCAATTTAAATTAATTTTTGACTATGTGTTGTTTGTTTTGGTGTGTTTTTTCAAATTTTGGTGTTTGTATTCGATGAGTTTATTTAGTTTTTGTAGATAGGAGGTAAGTATTAGGTCTTTAAGGTGTATATTAATATTTCTTTTTCAGGTAAGGTAAGTATAGATAATGGTGTATATTTTTATTAATGTTTCCTTTTCAGGTACGGTAAGTATTATGTTTTGTTACTTTTGTTATATTATTATTTACATTAGGTGGAAATTTGAGGGTCAGGCACGTCTCGTACGTGAGAGCTGGAGGCACGGGCGTGTTAGGGTTGGGGTTTGGGATCGGGTTAGGGTTAGGGTTAGGGTTAGGGGTTAAGGGTTAGGGTTAGGGTTAGGGATAGGGGAAGGGTTAGGGTTAGGGATAGGGGAAGGGTTAGGGTTAGGGTTAGGGGAAGGGTTAGGGTTAGGGTTAGGGATAGGGGAAGGGTTAGGGTTAGGGTTAGGGATAGGGGAAGGGTTAGGGTTAGGGTTAGGGATAGGGGAAGGGTTAGGGTTAGGGTTAGGGATAGGGGAAGGGTTAGGGATAGGGGAAGGGGATAGGGGACCCGATCCAGTGCGCTGGCCATCACAGCTCCCCAGAGAGATCATGCCCTACCTCTCATTGAGGCCTTGTGGGTGTCTCGTGCCCAGCCTCATGATCCAGAGGCGTTCAGACCTCCGCCTCTGGGCCACGCTCCATCTGGGGTTGGCCTCGAGAACAGAGACTCGGACAGAGTCCCACCCGTGGAGGACATAGTGTCCCACCACCAGCCTCTGAGTCTCCTTTTTCCTCAAAATATTATGTCTGTGCTGAGTGAACCTCACCAGGATTGTGTTTCCTGTCTCCCCAACATACTTTGCCCCACAGGTGGCACAGGTAACCAGGTAAACACAATTCCTGGTGAGAGGGCTTCCCCGCAGCTGACACTGAAAAATTGTTTTGGTTTGGGAGTTTTGCAGCCATGTTTGGTGCTTAAAAAATTGCCCGTGACCTCTGGGTGCAGAGGTCAACAAAGGCGACAGTTTTGCCTTCACTAGATAGGACTGGAGGTTCCTATTCTTTCTGTAGGCTGCAATGATCCTCCTCTCCTGCAGCACCTGTGTGTCTGCCATAAAGGAGGTAAAATGACTCCTAACTACCCTCACAAGTCTCACAGTTGACGGGGAAAATGTAGTGACAAAGGGGAGGATTGGAGAGGTCTGTGTTGGCCTTTTCTCCAGAAAAGTCTTGAGACTTTTCCTTAAAAAGGAGCGAGGGTACCCTCTAGTGGCCAGAGCTGAGAACAGCGTTTTTGTGGCCTGCTTAAAATCCCCTTTGTCACTACAAATCCTATGAAACCTCAGGAGCTGAGATTTCACCAGCCCAGCAAAGGTGTGCTTGGGATGGTGGCTGGTTCTAAAGAGCAGAGCGTGAGTGTCTGTCTCCTTAAAAAATACCCTCACATCCAGCCTGCCTGTTTCACTGAACCCCGCTCCCTTGTAGGTGGTGGTGTCCAGGAAGTCAACCGAGGTGTAGCTGGTGGTGGATTTGAGGGTGATGGACCTGTTGTGGGTGTTCAGGGTCTGTAAAAAGATTTTGAACTCCTCCTCAGAGTGGGACCAGACACCCCAGATATCATCAAGATACCTGAGGTAGTGGAGGGGTTTCTTTTGGCAGGAGGCCAGGGCTGATGTCTCCCACCCAGCCATGAAAATGTTGGCGTAAGCCGGGGCAAATTTCTTCCCCATGGCTGTGCCTTTGATTTGGAGGAAATACTCTGAATTAAAAACAAAATCATTCCGGGTCAAATTAATTTCTAACAATTGAATTAGTTCCTTATCTGGTCTCTTTTTGTCCTTAAATTTGTAAAACGTGTTTTTGACAGCCTGTATGCCCTCCTGTGTGTCAATGTTAGTATACAGGCTGTCAATGTCAATAGTAAATAGCATGGCGTTTTGCGGGATTTGAAGGCTCCTAATAATGTCCACGAAATGATATGTGTCCTTAATGTAGCTGTCATGTTTGATCGACAGGGGGTTCAGGAAGAAGTCAATATACTCCGCCGTGTTGTATGTGTCACTGCTGCAGTCCGACACAATAGGCCTGCCTGGAGGGATTTCGTGCGGCCTACTCCATTTCGCAGGATCCTTGTGAATTTTAGGGAGCATATAGAACAGCCTGGGCCTGGGTTCAGGTGTGCCCATAAGGTAAGTCTTTTGTTTGAAGTTAATAAATTTTTTAATGTAAAGATTGTCTATAATTTTTTCTATTAATTTAATTGTGTCCGGATAAATAGGTTTCTCTAATTTAGAATAATATTTTTTATCGTTAAGCTGTCTATACCCCTCCCACAGATACTGTTCCCTGTCCATAATGACCACCACACTGCCCTTATCAGCTGGCTTGATAACAATATTTTTGTTATTTTTCAGCTCCTCCAGAGCAGCCACCTCCTCAGGGCTGAGGTTTGGCTCATTGTGGCTGAGTCTGAAGTGCTGATCAAAATGACTGACATCAGCTGTGATGAGGGCAGTGAGCTCTGGCGGTAGTGTGCCAGCAGGGGGCGTCCATGTGGAGGATGGGGTGAATTTAGGGGGCTCTGTTTGTTGTTTATGTTGGAAGTGTGAAGCTAATTTTAATTGTCTGTGATATTGCTGTAAGTCAAATCTACTTTTTTCTATGAGGTTCTTATTGCTGCCCTTTGTGGGAATAAAATTTAGTCCCCTGTTAAGCAGGGTCAATTGTGGGGTTGTGGGTTCGAATTTTTTGGCCAGAACTAAAACATTTTTAGTCCCCTCCTGTGCGTGCAGGCTTCTGGGGATTTCTAGTTTAAGTGCTGGCCCCAATGCTGCAGCATGAGACCAGCAGTGTCCTTCGTCCAGTGGATTTTGTCCTCCACTGTTTTAAAGGAGCTGTTGGGGAGTTTGGGGATGTGTCTCTGATTTTTCTGGATGTACTCATTCAGGCGGAGGAGGGCATCCATCTCCGAGACAGGCAGGGCCCCAGAATAATTAATTAAGGGCACCCAAATCTCCGCCTGAGGAAATTTGTTGGTGGCAGCCCTCACTGCTGCCTGCATTTGTTTAATTGTTGTCTGCTGAATGTTTTGGCCTCTATTGTTTAGGCCGAAGGACAGGATCACCTTCTCCACCGTGGCGGAGACGATGGTCCTGGAGAGGATGGCCTCAGCGTGTCTGAAGGTGGCCCCTGGGAAGCTGTCGATCTGCAGCCCCTCGATGTCGCAGGGTGGGATCCTGGCGACGTTCGAGTCTCCCATGATAAGCCACTTTTTCGTCACACTGAGGTTCCAGTCCTTCATTTTGTTTCTTGTGTTTATGTGTCTGCTTGGTCTACATGTCGGTGTCTGTGGAGTGCTGTCTGTGTGTGTTTGTGTTTGTGTTTTTTTAGGTGGTGCTGTTTGTTCAGGAGCCGCTGCTTTTGGCCCCAAACTCAGCTTTTTCTGGACAGCTGACCTCAGTCTGCCCGAAGGTGGCACGAGGGCAGGACTCGGACTGATGTCTTCGTCCAAGCCCTCGAACACACAGGGGTTTGGTGGTCTGTCGACCCTGGCTGGAGTGCGTGTGGCCCTCTGGGCCTTAGGTGAGGTCTCCTGAGGAGCAGGGGGGAGGGGGGTGTCCTCTCCCATCACCGGGGACCAGTCTCCCCGGGCAGGCTCCGTCATGGTGGCCACGGAGGTCACCATAGTCGGGCGCTGAGGGACAATGTCCGCCCTCACGACCAAGACGTTGTCCCGAGGAGGGGTCACGGTGAGGGGGACGGGGGGGATGATGAGGGTGGGGGGCACGCACTCTGTTTGAGTCGCTGTTGGTGCAGGTGAGGGTGTTTGTGTGACTGGAGCTGTGAGTGTGGGTGTGTGTGTGGTTGGAAGTGTGGGTGTGTGTGTGGTTGGAAGTGTGGGTGTGTGTGTGGTTGGTAGTGTGGGTGTGTGTGTGGGTGCTTGTGTGAGTGTGGGTGTGTGTGTGTCCGTGGTCTGTGGGACCCCAGCCACTAACAGAGCCTCTGTCTGCTTTAATGTGTCCTCCTCCAGGCGGCGACCCAGGTTTCTGCGGGCCCAGGATGAAGCCACCTCAAAGGGCCTCCGCCAGTGGTGTGCAGACATGTGGGTGAGTTTCCCCACCTCCTGCTCCATGACCCCCTGATAGTGGTCTCTAAGAATCAGGACCGTGGTGAAGGCCCAATTCTTAGCGTTCCCCTCTATCAGTGCCTGCGTGTGAGGAGTGGGGGCCGCTGGCTTGATGTTGTCAGCCAGCGACTGTCCCATTTTGGCGATGGCAGAGGGAGGTTCGTCCGCCGACACATTTTTCAGGTGGTGGACAGTTTTGATGATGGTGTGTATCACACGCACCTTCCCAACAAAGTCGGGGTCGTCCGACCGTTCCTCCTCGCCACGCTGTTGTTGATTGTTCCTATTCGTGTTGTTGTACGTGTTCCTGTTGTTGTACGTGTTCCTGTTGCTGTATGTGTTCCTGTTGTCGTACGTGTTTCTGTTGTCGTATGTGTTTCTGTTGTTGTATGTGTTTCTGTTGTTGTACGTGTTTCTGTTGTTGTATGCATTTCTGTTGCTGTTCACGTACTTGTTGTTGTACTGTGTTCTCGTGAACTGCTTGTGTTTATTTGTGTTGTTTGTTCTAGGTCCGTAAGGAGCCCGGGTTTCCAAAAATTGTGGCTTGTAGCCTTGGTCAAAGGTTTGGCGAAGGCCTTCGCCACGCCTGCCACGGGTAACAGAGGCGTAGGAGGGCCTCTGTCCCGGGCCAGAGCGTGAGCGGCCGTACGGGGGAGAGTGACGTCTGCTGCGGCTGTAAGCCCAGGCTCGCACCTCTCCGCGGTGGTCAAGCCGGCCACGGCGGTAGCGAACCTCGGTCCAGCCCGCGTCCTCACTGTATCCCCTCATGTCTGTACAGGTAAGTGTTAGGTTAAATCTATATATTTTTGTTTTTTTTGGTCTTTTTTTGTTTTTTTTGAAAATAAAATAAAACCACAATTTGGGTTGTAAAATAAAAGAGTTGTGAAAAAGATAAACTAAATAACAGGCTTTGTTGCAACGTTTCGACCCTAATCTGGGTCTTCTTCAGGCAGCCTGTTTAAAACAAAACAAAATAAAAGCTATTTCTCCTATATTCTCTAACTGACGTGTGTGTGTGTCTGCTCCTAGTGAGACGTCTGCTCTGGTCGAAGGGCGAAGAGAGAGTGAGGAGAGACGTGTGTATCTCCCCTCAGCACCTCTGCTCAGGCCCCTCCCTCGCAGACACACAGTCAGAGATCCTGCTTCTGCATCTTTCGGATTCGAATTTTGAATTTCAGCCAATGAGAGAGCAGGATTCTTAATAATTGTTTTTTGGGGGTTATATTTATTATATTTTATTAAAATTGCAATTTAAATTAATTTTTGACTATGTGTTGTTTGTTTTGGTGTGTTTTTTCAAATTTTGGTGTTTGTATTCGATGAGTTTATTTAGTTTTTGTAGATAGGAGGTAAGTATTAGGTCTTTAAGGTGTATATTAATATTTCTTTTTCAGGTAAGGTAAGTATAGATAATGGTGTATATTTTTATTAATGTTTCCTTTTCAGGTACGGTAAGTATTATGTTTTGTTACTTTTGTTATATTATTATTTACATTAGGTGGAAATTTGAGGGTCAGGCACGTCTCGTACGTGAGAGCTGGAGGCACGGGCGTGTTAGGGTTGGGGTTTGGGATCGGGTTAGGGTTAGGGTTAGGGTTAGGGGTTAAGGGTTAGGGTTAGGGTTAGGGATAGGGGAAGGGTTAGGGTTAGGGATAGGGGAAGGGTTAGGGTTAGGGTTAGGGGAAGGGTTAGGGTTAGGGTTAGGGATAGGGGAAGGGTTAGGGTTAGGGTTAGGGATAGGGGAAGGGTTAGGGTTAGGGTTAGGGATAGGGGAAGGGTTAGGGTTAGGGTTAGGGATAGGGGAAGGGTTAGGGATAGGGGAAGGGGATAGGGGACCCGATCCAGTGCGCTGGCCATCACAGCTCCCCAGAGAGATCATGCCCTACCTCTCATTGAGGCCTTGTGGGTGTCTCGTGCCCAGCCTCATGATCCAGAGGCGTTCAGACCTCCGCCTCTGGGCCACGCTCCATCTGGGGTTGGCCTCGAGAACAGAGACTCGGACAGAGTCCCACCCGTGGAGGACATAGTGTCCCACCACCAGCCTCTGAGTCTCCTTTTTCCTCAAAATATTATGTCTGTGCTGAGTGAACCTCACCAGGATTGTGTTTCCTGTCTCCCCAACATACTTTGCCCCACAGGTGGCACAGGTAACCAGGTAAACACAATTCCTGGTGAGAGGGCTTCCCCGCAGCTGACACTGAAAAATTGTTTTGGTTTGGGAGTTTTGCAGCCATGTTTGGTGCTTAAAAAATTGCCCGTGACCTCTGGGTGCAGAGGTCAACAAAGGCGACAGTTTTGCCTTCACTAGATAGGACTGGAGGTTCCTATTCTTTCTGTAGGCTGCAATGATCCTCCTCTCCTGCAGCACCTGTGTGTCTGCCATAAAGGAGGTAAAATGACTCCTAACTACCCTCACAAGTCTCACAGTTGACGGGGAAAATGTAGTGACAAAGGGGAGGATTGGAGAGGTCTGTGTTGGCCTTTTCTCCAGAAAAGTCTTGAGACTTTTCCTTAAAAAGGAGCGAGGGTACCCTCTAGTGGCCAGAGCTGAGAACAGCGTTTTTGTGGCCTGCTTAAAATCCCCTTTGTCACTACAAATCCTATGAAACCTCAGGAGCTGAGATTTCACCAGCCCAGCAAAGGTGTGCTTGGGATGGTGGCTGGTTCTAAAGAGCAGAGCGTGAGTGTCTGTCTCCTTAAAAAATACCCTCACATCCAGCCTGCCTGTTTCACTGAACCCCGCTCCCTTGTAGGTGGTGGTGTCCAGGAAGTCAACCGAGGTGTAGCTGGTGGTGGATTTGAGGGTGATGGACCTGTTGTGGGTGTTCAGGGTCTGTAAAAAGATTTTGAACTCCTCCTCAGAGTGGGACCAGACACCCCAGATATCATCAAGATACCTGAGGTAGTGGAGGGGTTTCTTTTGGCAGGAGGCCAGGGCTGATGTCTCCCACCCAGCCATGAAAATGTTGGCGTAAGCCGGGGCAAATTTCTTCCCCATGGCTGTGCCTTTAACTTGGAGGAAATACTCTGAATTAAAAACAAAATCATTCCGGGTCAAATTAATTTCTAACAATTGAATTAGTTCCTTATCTGGTCTCTTTTTGTCCTTAAATTTGTAAAACGTGTTTTTGACAGCCTGTATGCCCTCCTGTGTGTCAATGTTAGTATACAGGCTGTCAATGTCAATAGTAAATAGCATGGCGTTTTGCGGGATTTGAAGGCTCCTAATAATGTCCACGAAATGATATGTGTCCTTAATGTAGCTGTCATGTTTGATCGACAGGGGGTTCAGGAAGAAGTCAATATACTCCGCCGTGTTGTATGTGTCACTGCTGCAGTCCGACACAATAGGCCTGCCTGGAGGGATTTCGTGCGGCCTACTCCATTTCGCAGGATCCTTGTGAATTTTAGGGAGCATATAGAACAGCCTGGGCCTGGGTTCAGGTGTGCCCATAAGGTAAGTCTTTTGTTTGAAGTTAATAAATTTTTTAATGTAAAGATTGTCTATAATTTTTTCTATTAATTTAATTGTGTCCGGATAAATAGGTTTCTCTAATTTAGAATAATATTTTTTATCGTTAAGCTGTCTATACCCCTCCCACAGATACTGTTCCCTGTCCATAATGACCACCACACTGCCCTTATCAGCTGGCTTGATAACAATATTTTTGTTATTTTTCAGCTCCTCCAGAGCAGCCACCTCCTCAGGGCTGAGGTTTGGCTCATTGTGGCTGAGTCTGAAGTGCTGATCAAAATGACTGACATCAGCTGTGATGAGGGCAGTGAGCTCTGGCGGTAGTGTGCCAGCAGGGGGCGTCCATGTGGAGGATGGGGTGAATTTAGGGGGCTCTGTTTGTTGTTTATGTTGGAAGTGTGAAGCTAATTTTAATTGTCTGTGATATTGCTGTAAGTCAAATCTACTTTTTTCTATGAGGTTCTTATTGCTGCCCTTTGTGGGAATAAAATTTAGTCCCCTGTTAAGCAGGGTCAATTGTGGGGTTGTGGGTTCGAATTTTTTGGCCAGAACTAAAACATTTTTAGTCCCCTCCTGTGCGTGCAGGCTTCTGGGGATTTCTAGTTTAAGTGCTGGCCCCAATGCTGCAGCATGAGACCAGCAGTGTCCTTCGTCCAGTGGATTTTGTCCTCCACTGTTTTAAAGGAGCTGTTGGGGAGTTTGGGGATGTGTCTCTGATTTTTCTGGATGTACTCATTCAGGCGGAGGAGGGCATCCATCTCCGAGACAGGCAGGGCCCCAGAATAATTAATTAAGGGCACCCAAATCTCCGCCTGAGGAAATTTGTTGGTGGCAGCCCTCACTGCTGCCTGCATTTGTTTAATTGTTGTCTGCTGAATGTTTTGGCCTCTATTGTTTAGGCCGAAGGACAGGATCACCTTCTCCACCGTGGCGGAGACGATGGTCCTGGAGAGGATGGCCTCAGCGTGTCTGAAGGTGGCCCCTGGGAAGCTGTCGATCTGCAGCCCCTCGATGTCGCAGGGTGGGATCCTGGCGACGTTCGAGTCTCCCATGATAAGCCACTTTTTCGTCACACTGAGGTTCCAGTCCTTCATTTTGTTTCTTGTGTTTATGTGTCTGCTTGGTCTACATGTCGGTGTCTGTGGAGTGCTGTCTGTGTGTGTTTGTGTTTGTGTTTTTTTAGGTGGTGCTGTTTGTTCAGGAGCCGCTGCTTTTGGCCCCAAACTCAGCTTTTTCTGGACAGCTGACCTCAGTCTGCCCGAAGGTGGCACGAGGGCAGGACTCGGACTGATGTCTTCGTCCAAGCCCTCGAACACACAGGGGTTTGGTGGTCTGTCGACCCTGGCTGGAGTGCGTGTGGCCCTCTGGGCCTTAGGTGAGGTCTCCTGAGGAGCAGGGGGGAGGGGGGTGTCCTCTCCCATCACCGGGGACCAGTCTCCCCGGGCAGGCTCCGTCATGGTGGCCACGGAGGTCACCATAGTCGGGCGCTGAGGGACAATGTCCGCCCTCACGACCAAGACGTTGTCCCGAGGAGGGGTCACGGTGAGGGGGACGGGGGGGATGATGAGGGTGGGGGGCACGCACTCTGTTTGAGTCGCTGTTGGTGCAGGTGAGGGTGTTTGTGTGACTGGAGCTGTGAGTGTGGGTGTGTGTGTGGTTGGAAGTGTGGGTGTGTGTGTGGTTGGAAGTGTGGGTGTGTGTGTGGTTGGTAGTGTGGGTGTGTGTGTGGGTGCTTGTGTGAGTGTGGGTGTGTGTGTGTCCGTGGTCTGTGGGACCCCAGCCACTAACAGAGCCTCTGTCTGCTTTAATGTGTCCTCCTCCAGGCGGCGACCCAGGTTTCTGCGGGCCCAGGATGAAGCCACCTCAAAGGGCCTCCGCCAGTGGTGTGCAGACATGTGGGTGAGTTTCCCCACCTCCTGCTCCATGACCCCCTGATAGTGGTCTCTAAGAATCAGGACCGTGGTGAAGGCCCAATTCTTAGCGTTCCCCTCTATCAGTGCCTGCGTGTGAGGAGTGGGGGCCGCTGGCTTGATGTTGTCAGCCAGCGACTGTCCCATTTTGGCGATGGCAGAGGGAGGTTCGTCCGCCGACACATTTTTCAGGTGGTGGACAGTTTTGATGATGGTGTGTATCACACGCACCTTCCCAACAAAGTCGGGGTCGTCCGACCGTTCCTCCTCGCCACGCTGTTGTTGATTGTTCCTATTCGTGTTGTTGTACGTGTTCCTGTTGTTGTACGTGTTCCTGTTGCTGTATGTGTTCCTGTTGTCGTACGTGTTTCTGTTGTCGTATGTGTTTCTGTTGTTGTATGTGTTTCTGTTGTTGTACGTGTTTCTGTTGTTGTATGCATTTCTGTTGCTGTTCACGTACTTGTTGTTGTACTGTGTTCTCGTGAACTGCTTGTGTTTATTTGTGTTGTTTGTTCTAGGTCCGTAAGGAGCCCGGGTTTCCAAAAATTGTGGCTTGTAGCCTTGGTCAAAGGTTTGGCGAAGGCCTTCGCCACGCCTGCCACGGGTAACAGAGGCGTAGGAGGGCCTCTGTCCCGGGCCAGAGCGTGAGCGGCCGTACGGGGGAGAGTGACGTCTGCTGCGGCTGTAAGCCCAGGCTCGCACCTCTCCGCGGTGGTCAAGCCGGCCACGGCGGTAGCGAACCTCGGTCCAGCCCGCGTCCTCACTGTATCCCCTCATGTCTGTACAGGTAAGTGTTAGGTTAAATCTATATATTTTTGTTTTTTTTGGTCTTTTTTTGTTTTTTTTGAAAATAAAATGAAAATAAAATAAAACCACAATTTGGGTTGTAAAATAAAAGAGTTGTGAAAAAGATAAACTAAATAACAGGCTTTGTTGCAACGTTTCGACCCTAATCTGGGTCTTCTTCAGGCAGCCTGTTTAAAACAAAACAAAATAAAAGCTATTTCTCCTATATTCTCTAACTGACGTGTGTGTGTGTCTGCTCCTAGTGAGACGTCTGCTCTGGTCGAAGGGCGAAGAGAGAGTGAGGAGAGACGTGTGTATCTCCCCTCAGCACCTCTGCTCAGGCCCCTCCCTCGCAGACACACAGTCAGAGATCCTGCTTCTGCATCTTTCGGATTCGAATTTTGAATTTCAGCCAATGAGAGAGCAGGATTCTTAATAATTGTTTTTTGGGGGTTATATTTATTATATTTTATTAAAATTGCAATTTAAATTAATTTTTGACTATGTGTTGTTTGTTTTGGTGTGTTTTTTCAAATTTTGGTGTTTGTATTCGATGAGTTTATTTAGTTTTTGTAGATAGGAGGTAAGTATTAGGTCTTTAAGGTGTATATTAATATTTCTTTTTCAGGTAAGGTAAGTATAGATAATGGTGTATATTTTTATTAATGTTTCCTTTTCAGGTACGGTAAGTATTATGTTTTGTTACTTTTGTTATATTATTATTTACATTAGGTGGAAATTTGAGGGTCAGGCACGTCTCGTACGTGAGAGCTGGAGGCACGGGCGTGTTAGGGTTGGGGTTTGGGATCGGGTTAGGGTTAGGGTTAGGGTTAGGGGTTAAGGGTTAGGGTTAGGGTTAGGGATAGGGGAAGGGTTAGGGTTAGGGATAGGGGAAGGGTTAGGGTTAGGGTTAGGGGAAGGGTTAGGGTTAGGGTTAGGGATAGGGGAAGGGTTAGGGTTAGGGTTAGGGATAGGGGAAGGGTTAGGGTTAGGGTTAGGGATAGGGGAAGGGTTAGGGTTAGGGTTAGGGATAGGGGAAGGGTTAGGGATAGGGGAAGGGGATAGGGGACCCGATCCAGTGCGCTGGCCATCACAGCTCCCCAGAGAGATCATGCCCTACCTCTCATTGAGGCCTTGTGGGTGTCTCGTGCCCAGCCTCATGATCCAGAGGCGTTCAGACCTCCGCCTCTGGGCCACGCTCCATCTGGGGTTGGCCTCGAGAACAGAGACTCGGACAGAGTCCCACCCGTGGAGGACATAGTGTCCCACCACCAGCCTCTGAGTCTCCTTTTTCCTCAAAATATTATGTCTGTGCTGAGTGAACCTCACCAGGATTGTGTTTCCTGTCTCCCCAACATACTTTGCCCCACAGGTGGCACAGGTAACCAGGTAAACACAATTCCTGGTGAGAGGGCTTCCCCGCAGCTGACACTGAAAAATTGTTTTGGTTTGGGAGTTTTGCAGCCATGTTTGGTGCTTAAAAAATTGCCCGTGACCTCTGGGTGCAGAGGTCAACAAAGGCGACAGTTTTGCCTTCACTAGATAGGACTGGAGGTTCCTATTCTTTCTGTAGGCTGCAATGATCCTCCTCTCCTGCAGCACCTGTGTGTCTGCCATAAAGGAGGTAAAATGACTCCTAACTACCCTCACAAGTCTCACAGTTGACGGGGAAAATGTAGTGACAAAGGGGAGGATTGGAGAGGTCTGTGTTGGCCTTTTCTCCAGAAAAGTCTTGAGACTTTTCCTTAAAAAGGAGCGAGGGTACCCTCTAGTGGCCAGAGCTGAGAACAGCGTTTTTGTGGCCTGCTTAAAATCCCCTTTGTCACTACAAATCCTATGAAACCTCAGGAGCTGAGATTTCACCAGCCCAGCAAAGGTGTGCTTGGGATGGTGGCTGGTTCTAAAGAGCAGAGCGTGAGTGTCTGTCTCCTTAAAAAATACCCTCACATCCAGCCTGCCTGTTTCACTGAACCCCGCTCCCTTGTAGGTGGTGGTGTCCAGGAAGTCAACCGAGGTGTAGCTGGTGGTGGATTTGAGGGTGATGGACCTGTTGTGGGTGTTCAGGGTCTGTAAAAAGATTTTGAACTCCTCCTCAGAGTGGGACCAGACACCCCAGATATCATCAAGATACCTGAGGTAGTGGAGGGGTTTCTTTTGGCAGGAGGCCAGGGCTGATGTCTCCCACCCAGCCATGAAAATGTTGGCGTAAGCCGGGGCAAATTTCTTCCCCATGGCTGTGCCTTTGATTTGGAGGAAATACTCTGAATTAAAAACAAAATCATTCCGGGTCAAATTAATTTCTAACAATTGAATTAGTTCCTTATCTGGTCTCTTTTTGTCCTTAAATTTGTAAAACGTGTTTTTGACAGCCTGTATGCCCTCCTGTGTGTCAATGTTAGTATACAGGCTGTCAATGTCAATAGTAAATAGCATGGCGTTTTGCGGGATTTGAAGGCTCCTAATAATGTCCACGAAATGATATGTGTCCTTAATGTAGCTGTCATGTTTGATCGACAGGGGGTTCAGGAAGAAGTCAATATACTCCGCCGTGTTGTATGTGTCACTGCTGCAGTCCGACACAATAGGCCTGCCTGGAGGGATTTCGTGCGGCCTACTCCATTTCGCAGGATCCTTGTGAATTTTAGGGAGCATATAGAACAGCCTGGGCCTGGGTTCAGGTGTGCCCATAAGGTAAGTCTTTTGTTTGAAGTTAATAAATTTTTTAATGTAAAGATTGTCTATAATTTTTTCTATTAATTTAATTGTGTCCGGATAAATAGGTTTCTCTAATTTAGAATAATATTTTTTATCGTTAAGCTGTCTATACCCCTCCCACAGATACTGTTCCCTGTCCATAATGACCACCACACTGCCCTTATCAGCTGGCTTGATAACAATATTTTTGTTATTTTTCAGCTCCTCCAGAGCAGCCACCTCCTCAGGGCTGAGGTTTGGCTCATTGTGGCTGAGTCTGAAGTGCTGATCAAAATGACTGACATCAGCTGTGATGAGGGCAGTGAGCTCTGGCGGTAGTGTGCCAGCAGGGGGCGTCCATGTGGAGGATGGGGTGAATTTAGGGGGCTCTGTTTGTTGTTTATGTTGGAAGTGTGAAGCTAATTTTAATTGTCTGTGATATTGCTGTAAGTCAAATCTACTTTTTTCTATGAGGTTCTTATTGCTGCCCTTTGTGGGAATAAAATTTAGTCCCCTGTTAAGCAGGGTCAATTGTGGGGTTGTGGGTTCGAATTTTTTGGCCAGAACTAAAACATTTTTAGTCCCCTCCTGTGCGTGCAGGCTTCTGGGGATTTCTAGTTTAAGTGCTGGCCCCAATGCTGCAGCATGAGACCAGCAGTGTCCTTCGTCCAGTGGATTTTGTCCTCCACTGTTTTAAAGGAGCTGTTGGGGAGTTTGGGGATGTGTCTCTGATTTTTCTGGATGTACTCATTCAGGCGGAGGAGGGCATCCATCTCCGAGACAGGCAGGGCCCCAGAATAATTAATTAAGGGCACCCAAATCTCCGCCTGAGGAAATTTGTTGGTGGCAGCCCTCACTGCTGCCTGCATTTGTTTAATTGTTGTCTGCTGAATGTTTTGGCCTCTATTGTTTAGGCCGAAGGACAGGATCACCTTCTCCACCGTGGCGGAGACGATGGTCCTGGAGAGGATGGCCTCAGCGTGTCTGAAGGTGGCCCCTGGGAAGCTGTCGATCTGCAGCCCCTCGATGTCGCAGGGTGGGATCCTGGCGACGTTCGAGTCTCCCATGATAAGCCACTTTTTCGTCACACTGAGGTTCCAGTCCTTCATTTTGTTTCTTGTGTTTATGTGTCTGCTTGGTCTACATGTCGGTGTCTGTGGAGTGCTGTCTGTGTGTGTTTGTGTTTGTGTTTTTTTAGGTGGTGCTGTTTGTTCAGGAGCCGCTGCTTTTGGCCCCAAACTCAGCTTTTTCTGGACAGCTGACCTCAGTCTGCCCGAAGGTGGCACGAGGGCAGGACTCGGACTGATGTCTTTGTCCAAGCCCTCGAACACACAGGGGTTTGGTGGTCTGTCGACCCTGGCTGGAGTGCGTGTGGCCCTCTGGGCCTTAGGTGAGGTCTCCTGAGGAGCAGGGGGGAGGGGGGTGTCCTCTCCCATCACCGGGGACCAGTCTCCCCGGGCAGGCTCCGTCATGGTGGCCACGGAGGTCACCATAGTCGGGCGCTGAGGGACAATGTCCGCCCTCACGACCAAGACGTTGTCCCGAGGAGGGGTCACGGTGAGGGGGACGGGGGGGATGATGAGGGTGGGGGGCACGCACTCTGTTTGAGTCGCTGTTGGTGCAGGTGAGGGTGTTTGTGTGACTGGAGCTGTGAGTGTGGGTGTGTGTGTGGTTGGAAGTGTGGGTGTGTGTGTGGTTGGAAGTGTGGGTGTGTGTGTGGTTGGTAGTGTGGGTGTGTGTGTGGGTGCTTGTGTGAGTGTGGGTGTGTGTGTGTCCGTGGTCTGTGGGACCCCAGCCACTAACAGAGCCTCTGTCTGCTTTAATGTGTCCTCCTCCAGGCGGCGACCCAGGTTTCTGCGGGCCCAGGATGAAGCCACCTCAAAGGGCCTCCGCCAGTGGTGTGCAGACATGTGGGTGAGTTTCCCCACCTCCTGCTCCATGACCCCCTGATAGTGGTCTCTAAGAATCAGGACCGTGGTGAAGGCCCAATTCTTAGCGTTCCCCTCTATCAGTGCCTGCGTGTGAGGAGTGGGGGCCGCTGGCTTGATGTTGTCAGCCAGCGACTGTCCCATTTTGGCGATGGCAGAGGGAGGTTCGTCCGCCGACACATTTTTCAGGTGGTGGACAGTTTTGATGATGGTGTGTATCACACGCACCTTCCCAACAAAGTCGGGGTCGTCCGACCGTTCCTCCTCGCCACGCTGTTGTTGATTGTTCCTATTCGTGTTGTTGTACGTGTTCCTGTTGTTGTACGTGTTCCTGTTGCTGTATGTGTTCCTGTTGTCGTACGTGTTTCTGTTGTCGTATGTGTTTCTGTTGTTGTATGTGTTTCTGTTGTTGTACGTGTTTCTGTTGTTGTATGCATTTCTGTTGCTGTTCACGTACTTGTTGTTGTACTGTGTTCTCGTGAACTGCTTGTGTTTATTTGTGTTGTTTGTTCTAGGTCCGTAAGGAGCCCGGGTTTCCAAAAATTGTGGCTTGTAGCCTTGGTCAAAGGTTTGGCGAAGGCCTTCGCCACGCCTGCCACGGGTAACAGAGGCGTAGGAGGGCCTCTGTCCCGGGCCAGAGCGTGAGCGGCCGTACGGGGGAGAGTGACGTCTGCTGCGGCTGTAAGCCCAGGCTCGCACCTCTCCGCGGTGGTCAAGCCGGCCACGGCGGTAGCGAACCTCGGTCCAGCCAGCGTCCTCACTGTATCCCCTCATGTCTGTACAGGTAAGTGTTAGGTTAAATCTATATATTTTTGTTTTTTTTGGTCTTTTTTTGTTTTTTTTGAAAATAAAATGAAAATAAAATAAAACCACAATTTGGGTTGTAAAATAAAAGAGTTGTGAAAAAGATAAACTAAATAACAGGCTTTGTTGCAACGTTTCGACCCTAATCTGGGTCTTCTTCAGGCAGCCTGTTTAAAACAAAACAAAATAAAAGCTATTTCTCCTATATTCTCTAACTGACGTGTGTGTGTGTCTGCTCCTAGTGAGACGTCTGCTCTGGTCGAAGGGCGAAGAGAGAGTGAGGAGAGACGTGTGTATCTCCCCTCAGCACCTCTGCTCAGGCCCCTCCCTCGCAGACACACAGTCAGAGATCCTGCTTCTGCATCTTTCGGATTCGAATTTTGAATTTCAGCCAATGAGAGAGCAGGATTCTTAATAATTGTTTTTTGGGGGTTATATTTATTATATTTTATTAAAATTGCAATTTAAATTAATTTTTGACTATGTGTTGTTTGTTTTGGTGTGTTTTTTCAAATTTTGGTGTTTGTATTCGATGAGTTTATTTAGTTTTTGTAGATAGGAGGTAAGTATTAGGTCTTTAAGGTGTATATTAATATTTCTTTTTCAGGTAAGGTAAGTATAGATAATGGTGTATATTTTTATTAATGTTTCCTTTTCAGGTACGGTAAGTATTATGTTTTGTTACTTTTGTTATATTATTATTTACATTAGGTGGAAATTTGAGGGTCAGGCACGTCTCGTACGTGAGAGCTGGAGGCACGGGCGTGTTAGGGTTGGGGTTTGGGATCGGGTTAGGGTTAGGGTTAGGGTTAGGGGTTAAGGGTTAGGGTTAGGGTTAGGGATAGGGGAAGGGTTAGGGTTAGGGATAGGGGAAGGGTTAGGGTTAGGGTTAGGGGAAGGGTTAGGGTTAGGGTTAGGGATAGGGGAAGGGTTAGGGTTAGGGTTAGGGATAGGGGAAGGGTTAGGGTTAGGGTTAGGGATAGGGGAAGGGTTAGGGATAGGGGAAGGGGATAGGGGACCCGATCCAGTGCGCTGGCCATCACAGCTCCCCAGAGAGATCATGCCCTACCTCTCATTGAGGCCTTGTGGGTGTCTCGTGCCCAGCCTCATGATCCAGAGGCGTTCAGACCTCCGCCTCTGGGCCACGCTCCATCTGGGGTTGGCCTCGAGAACAGAGACTCGGACAGAGTCCCACCCGTGGAGGACATAGTGTCCCACCACCAGCCTCTGAGTCTCCTTTTTCCTCAAAATATTATGTCTGTGCTGAGTGAACCTCACCAGGATTGTGTTTCCTGTCTCCCCAACATACTTTGCCCCACAGGTGGCACAGGTAACCAGGTAAACACAATTCCTGGTGAGAGGGCTTCCCCGCAGCTGACACTGAAAAATTGTTTTGGTTTGGGAGTTTTGCAGCCATGTTTGGTGCTTAAAAAATTGCCCGTGACCTCTGGGTGCAGAGGTCAACAAAGGCGACAGTTTTGCCTTCACTAGATAGGACTGGAGGTTCCTATTCTTTCTGTAGGCTGCAATGATCCTCCTCTCCTGCAGCACCTGTGTGTCTGCCATAAAGGAGGTAAAATGACTCCTAACTACCCTCACAAGTCTCACAGTTGACGGGGAAAATGTAGTGACAAAGGGGAGGATTGGAGAGGTCTGTGTTGGCCTTTTCTCCAGAAAAGTCTTGAGACTTTTCCTTAAAAAGGAGCGAGGGTACCCTCTAGTGGCCAGAGCTGAGAACAGCGTTTTTGTGGCCTGCTTAAAATCCCCTTTGTCACTACAAATCCTATGAAACCTCAGGAGCTGAGATTTCACCAGCCCAGCAAAGGTGTGCTTGGGATGGTGGCTGGTTCTAAAGAGCAGAGCGTGAGTGTCTGTCTCCTTAAAAAATACCCTCACATCCAGCCTGCCTGTTTCACTGAACCCCGCTCCCTTGTAGGTGGTGGTGTCCAGGAAGTCAACCGAGGTGTAGCTGGTGGTGGATTTGAGGGTGATGGACCTGTTGTGGGTGTTCAGGGTCTGTAAAAAGATTTTGAACTCCTCCTCAGAGTGGGACCAGACACCCCAGATATCATCAAGATACCTGAGGTAGTGGAGGGGTTTCTTTTGGCAGGAGGCCAGGGCTGATGTCTCCCACCCAGCCATGAAAATGTTGGCGTAAGCCGGGGCAAATTTCTTCCCCATGGCTGTGCCTTTGATTTGGAGGAAATACTCTGAATTAAAAACAAAATCATTCCGGGTCAAATTAATTTCTAACAATTGAATTAGTTCCTTATCTGGTCTCTTTTTGTCCTTAAATTTGTAAAACGTGTTTTTGACAGCCTGTATGCCCTCCTGTGTGTCAATGTTAGTATACAGGCTGTCAATGTCAATAGTAAATAGCATGGCGTTTTGCGGGATTTGAAGGCTCCTAATAATGTCCACGAAATGATATGTGTCCTTAATGTAGCTGTCATGTTTGATCGACAGGGGGTTCAGGAAGAAGTCAATATACTCCGCCGTGTTGTATGTGTCACTGCTGCAGTCCGACACAATAGGCCTGCCTGGAGGGATTTCGTGCGGCCTACTCCATTTCGCAGGATCCTTGTGAATTTTAGGGAGCATATAGAACAGCCTGGGCCTGGGTTCAGGTGTGCCCATAAGGTAAGTCTTTTGTTTGAAGTTAATAAATTTTTTAATGTAAAGATTGTCTATAATTTTTTCTATTAATTTAATTGTGTCCGGATAAATAGGTTTCTCTAATTTAGAATAATATTTTTTATCGTTAAGCTGTCTATACCCCTCCCACAGATACTGTTCCCTGTCCATAATGACCACCACACTGCCCTTATCAGCTGGCTTGATAACAATATTTTTGTTATTTTTCAGCTCCTCCAGAGCAGCCACCTCCTCAGGGCTGAGGTTTGGCTCATTGTGGCTGAGTCTGAAGTGCTGATCAAAATGACTGACATCAGCTGTGATGAGGGCAGTGAGCTCTGGCGGTAGTGTGCCAGCAGGGGGCGTCCATGTGGAGGATGGGGTGAATTTAGGGGGCTCTGTTTGTTGTTTATGTTGGAAGTGTGAAGCTAATTTTAATTGTCTGTGATATTGCTGTAAGTCAAATCTACTTTTTTCTATGAGGTTCTTATTGCTGCCCTTTGTGGGAATAAAATTTAGTCCCCTGTTAAGCAGGGTCAATTGTGGGGTTGTGGGTTCGAATTTTTTGGCCAGAACTAAAACATTTTTAGTCCCCTCCTGTGCGTGCAGGCTTCTGGGGATTTCTAGTTTAAGTGCTGGCCCCAATGCTGCAGCATGAGACCAGCAGTGTCCTTCGTCCAGTGGATTTTGTCCTCCACTGTTTTAAAGGAGCTGTTGGGGAGTTTGGGGATGTGTCTCTGATTTTTCTGGATGTACTCATTCAGGCGGAGGAGGGCATCCATCTCCGAGACAGGCAGGGCCCCAGAATAATTAATTAAGGGCACCCAAATCTCCGCCTGAGGAAATTTGTTGGTGGCAGCCCTCACTGCTGCCTGCATTTGTTTAATTGTTGTCTGCTGAATGTTTTGGCCTCTATTGTTTAGGCCGAAGGACAGGATCACCTTCTCCACCGTGGCGGAGACGATGGTCCTGGAGAGGATGGCCTCAGCGTGTCTGAAGGTGGCCCCTGGGAAGCTGTCGATCTGCAGCCCCTCGATGTCGCAGGGTGGGATCCTGGCGACGTTCGAGTCTCCCATGATAAGCCACTTTTTCGTCACACTGAGGTTCCAGTCCTTCATTTTGTTTCTTGTGTTTATGTGTCTGCTTGGTCTACATGTCGGTGTCTGTGGAGTGCTGTCTGTGTGTGTTTGTGTTTTTTTAGGTGGTGCTGTTTGTTCAGGAGCCGCTGCTTTTGGCCCCAAACTCAGCTTTTTCTGGACAGCTGACCTCAGTCTGCCCGAAGGTGGCACGAGGGCAGGACTCGGACTGATGTCTTCGTCCAAGCCCTCGAACACACAGGGGTTTGGTGGTCTGTCGACCCTGGCTGGAGTGCGTGTGGCCCTCTGGGCCTTAGGTGAGGTCTCCTGAGGAGCAGGGGGGAGGGGGGTGTCCTCTCCCATCACCGGGGACCAGTCTCCCCGGGCAGGCTCCGTCATGGTGGCCACGGAGGTCACCATAGTCGGGCGCTGAGGGACAATGTCCGCCCTCACGACCAAGACGTTGTCCCGAGGAGGGGTCACGGTGAGGGGGACGGGGGGGATGATGAGGGTGGGGGGCACGCACTCTGTTTGAGTCGCTGTTGGTGCAGGTGAGGGTGTTTGTGTGACTGGAGCTGTGAGTGTGGGTGTGTGTGTGGTTGGAAGTGTGGGTGTGTGTGTGGTTGGAAGTGTGGGTGTGTGTGTGGTTGGTAGTGTGGGTGTGTGTGTGGGTGCTTGTGTGAGTGTGGGTGTGTGTGTGTCCGTGGTCTGTGGGACCCCAGCCACTAACAGAGCCTCTGTCTGCTTTAATGTGTCCTCCTCCAGGCGGCGACCCAGGTTTCTGCGGGCCCAGGATGAAGCCACCTCAAAGGGCCTCCGCCAGTGGTGTGCAGACATGTGGGTGAGTTTCCCCACCTCCTGCTCCATGACCCCCTGATAGTGGTCTCTAAGAATCAGGACCGTGGTGAAGGCCCAATTCTTAGCGTTCCCCTCTATCAGTGCCTGCGTGTGAGGAGTGGGGGCCGCTGGCTTGATGTTGTCAGCCAGCGACTGTCCCATTTTGGCGATGGCAGAGGGAGGTTCGTCCGCCGACACATTTTTCAGGTGGTGGACAGTTTTGATGATGGTGTGTATCACACGCACCTTCCCAACAAAGTCGGGGTCGTCCGACCGTTCCTCCTCGCCACGCTGTTGTTGATTGTTCCTATTCGTGTTGTTGTACGTGTTCCTGTTGTTGTACGTGTTCCTGTTGCTGTATGTGTTCCTGTTGTCGTACGTGTTTCTGTTGTCGTATGTGTTTCTGTTGTTGTATGTGTTTCTGTTGTTGTACGTGTTTCTGTTGTTGTATGCATTTCTGTTGCTGTTCACGTACTTGTTGTTGTACTGTGTTCTCGTGAACTGCTTGTGTTTATTTGTGTTGTTTGTTCTAGGTCCGTAAGGAGCCCGGGTTTCCAAAAATTGTGGCTTGTAGCCTTGGTCAAAGGTTTGGCGAAGGCCTTCGCCACGCCTGCCACGGGTAACAGAGGCGTAGGAGGGCCTCTGTCCCGGGCCAGAGCGTGAGCGGCCGTACGGGGGAGAGTGACGTCTGCTGCGGCTGTAAGCCCAGGCTCGCACCTCTCCGCGGTGGTCAAGCCGGCCACGGCGGTAGCGAACCTCGGTCCAGCCCGCGTCCTCACTGTATCCCCTCATGTCTGTACAGGTAAGTGTTAGGTTAAATCTATATATTTTTGTTTTTTTTGGTCTTTTTTTGTTTTTTTTGAAAATAAAATGAAAATAAAATAAAACCACAATTTGGGTTGTAAAATAAAAGAGTTGTGAAAAAGATAAACTAAATAACAGGCTTTGTTGCAACGTTTCGACCCTAATCTGGGTCTTCTTCAGGCAGCCTGTTTAAAACAAAACAAAATAAAAGCTATTTCTCCTATATTCTCTAACTGACGTGTGTGTGTGTCTGCTCCTAGTGAGACGTCTGCTCTGGTCGAAGGGCGAAGAGAGAGTGAGGAGAGACGTGTGTATCTCCCCTCAGCACCTCTGCTCAGGCCCCTCCCTCGCAGACACACAGTCAGAGATCCTGCTTCTGCATCTTTCGGATTCGAATTTTGAATTTCAGCCAATGAGAGAGCAGGATTCTTAATAATTGTTTTTTGGGGGTTATATTTATTATATTTTATTAAAATTGCAATTTAAATTAATTTTTGACTATGTGTTGTTTGTTTTGGTGTGTTTTTTCAAATTTTGGTGTTTGTATTCGATGAGTTTATTTAGTTTTTGTAGATAGGAGGTAAGTATTAGGTCTTTAAGGTGTATATTAATATTTCTTTTTCAGGTAAGGTAAGTATAGATAATGGTGTATATTTTTATTAATGTTTCCTTTTCAGGTACGGTAAGTATTATGTTTTGTTACTTTTGTTATATTATTATTTACATTAGGTGGAAATTTGAGGGTCAGGCACGTCTCGTACGTGAGAGCTGGAGGCACGGGCGTGTTAGGGTTGGGGTTTGGGATCGGGTTAGGGTTAGGGTTAGGGTTAGGGGTTAAGGGTTAGGGTTAGGGTTAGGGATAGGGGAAGGGTTAGGGTTAGGGATAGGGGAAGGGTTAGGGTTAGGGTTAGGGGAAGGGTTAGGGTTAGGGTTAGGGATAGGGGAAGGGTTAGGGTTAGGGTTAGGGATAGGGGAAGGGTTAGGGTTAGGGTTAGGGATAGGGGAAGGGTTAGGGTTAGGGTTAGGGATAGGGGAAGGGTTAGGGATAGGGGAAGGGGATAGGGGACCCGATCCAGTGCGCTGGCCATCACAGCTCCCCAGAGAGATCATGCCCTACCTCTCATTGAGGCCTTGTGGGTGTCTCGTGCCCAGCCTCATGATCCAGAGGCGTTCAGACCTCCGCCTCTGGGCCACGCTCCATCTGGGGTTGGCCTCGAGAACAGAGACTCGGACAGAGTCCCACCCGTGGAGGACATAGTGTCCCACCACCAGCCTCTGAGTCTCCTTTTTCCTCAAAATATTATGTCTGTGCTGAGTGAACCTCACCAGGATTGTGTTTCCTGTCTCCCCAACATACTTTGCCCCACAGGTGGCACAGGTAACCAGGTAAACACAATTCCTGGTGAGAGGGCTTCCCCGCAGCTGACACTGAAAAATTGTTTTGGTTTGGGAGTTTTGCAGCCATGTTTGGTGCTTAAAAAATTGCCCGTGACCTCTGGGTGCAGAGGTCAACAAAGGCGACAGTTTTGCCTTCACTAGATAGGACTGGAGGTTCCTATTCTTTCTGTAGGCTGCAATGATCCTCCTCTCCTGCAGCACCTGTGTGTCTGCCATAAAGGAGGTAAAATGACTCCTAACTACCCTCACAAGTCTCACAGTTGACGGGGAAAATGTAGTGACAAAGGGGAGGATTGGAGAGGTCTGTGTTGGCCTTTTCTCCAGAAAAGTCTTGAGACTTTTCCTTAAAAAGGAGCGAGGGTACCCTCTAGTGGCCAGAGCTGAGAACAGCGTTTTTGTGGCCTGCTTAAAATCCCCTTTGTCACTACAAATCCTATGAAACCTCAGGAGCTGAGATTTCACCAGCCCAGCAAAGGTGTGCTTGGGATGGTGGCTGGTTCTAAAGAGCAGAGCGTGAGTGTCTGTCTCCTTAAAAAATACCCTCACATCCAGCCTGCCTGTTTCACTGAACCCCGCTCCCTTGTAGGTGGTGGTGTCCAGGAAGTCAACCGAGGTGTAGCTGGTGGTGGATTTGAGGGTGATGGACCTGTTGTGGGTGTTCAGGGTCTGTAAAAAGATTTTGAACTCCTCCTCAGAGTGGGACCAGACACCCCAGATATCATCAAGATACCTGAGGTAGTGGAGGGGTTTCTTTTGGCAGGAGGCCAGGGCTGATGTCTCCCACCCAGCCATGAAAATGTTGGCGTAAGCCGGGGCAAATTTCTTCCCCATGGCTGTGCCTTTGATTTGGAGGAAATACTCTGAATTAAAAACAAAATCATTCCGGGTCAAATTAATTTCTAACAATTGAATTAGTTCCTTATCTGGTCTCTTTTTGTCCTTAAATTTGTAAAACGTGTTTTTGACAGCCTGTATGCCCTCCTGTGTGTCAATGTTAGTATACAGGCTGTCAATGTCAATAGTAAATAGCATGGCGTTTTGCGGGATTTGAAGGCTCCTAATAATGTCCACGAAATGATATGTGTCCTTAATGTAGCTGTCATGTTTGATCGACAGGGGGTTCAGGAAGAAGTCAATATACTCCGCCGTGTTGTATGTGTCACTGCTGCAGTCCGACACAATAGGCCTGCCTGGAGGGATTTCGTGCGGCCTACTCCATTTCGCAGGATCCTTGTGAATTTTAGGGAGCATATAGAACAGCCTGGGCCTGGGTTCAGGTGTGCCCATAAGGTAAGTCTTTTGTTTGAAGTTAATAAATTTTTTAATGTAAAGATTGTCTATAATTTTTTCTATTAATTTAATTGTGTCCGGATAAATAGGTTTCTCTAATTTAGAATAATATTTTTTATCGTTAAGCTGTCTATACCCCTCCCACAGATACTGTTCCCTGTCCATAATGACCACCACACTGCCCTTATCAGCTGGCTTGATAACAATATTTTTGTTATTTTTCAGCTCCTCCAGAGCAGCCACCTCCTCAGGGCTGAGGTTTGGCTCATTGTGGCTGAGTCTGAAGTGCTGATCAAAATGACTGACATCAGCTGTGATGAGGGCAGTGAGCTCTGGCGGTAGTGTGCCAGCAGGGGGCGTCCATGTGGAGGATGGGGTGAATTTAGGGGGCTCTGTTTGTTGTTTATGTTGGAAGTGTGAAGCTAATTTTAATTGTCTGTGATATTGCTGTAAGTCAAATCTACTTTTTTCTATGAGGTTCTTATTGCTGCCCTTTGTGGGAATAAAATTTAGTCCCCTGTTAAGCAGGGTCAATTGTGGGGTTGTGGGTTCGAATTTTTTGGCCAGAACTAAAACATTTTTAGTCCCCTCCTGTGCGTGCAGGCTTCTGGGGATTTCTAGTTTAAGTGCTGGCCCCAATGCTGCAGCATGAGACCAGCAGTGTCCTTCGTCCAGTGGATTTTGTCCTCCACTGTTTTAAAGGAGCTGTTGGGGAGTTTGGGGATGTGTCTCTGATTTTTCTGGATGTACTCATTCAGGCGGAGGAGGGCATCCATCTCCGAGACAGGCAGGGCCCCAGAATAATTAATTAAGGGCACCCAAATCTCCGCCTGAGGAAATTTGTTGGTGGCAGCCCTCACTGCTGCCTGCATTTGTTTAATTGTTGTCTGCTGAATGTTTTGGCCTCTATTGTTTAGGCCGAAGGACAGGATCACCTTCTCCACCGTGGCGGAGACGATGGTCCTGGAGAGGATGGCCTCAGCGTGTCTGAAGGTGGCCCCTGGGAAGCTGTCGATCTGCAGCCCCTCGATGTCGCAGGGTGGGATCCTGGCGACGTTCGAGTCTCCCATGATAAGCCACTTTTTCGTCACACTGAGGTTCCAGTCCTTCATTTTGTTTCTTGTGTTTATGTGTCTGCTTGGTCTACATGTCGGTGTCTGTGGAGTGCTGTCTGTGTGTGTTTGTGTTTGTGTTTTTTTAGGTGGTGCTGTTTGTTCAGGAGCCGCTGCTTTTGGCCCCAAACTCAGCTTTTTCTGGACAGCTGACCTCAGTCTGCCCGAAGGTGGCACGAGGGCAGGACTCGGACTGATGTCTTCGTCCAAGCCCTCGAACACACAGGGGTTTGGTGGTCTGTCGACCCTGGCTGGAGTGCGTGTGGCCCTCTGGGCCTTAGGTGAGGTCTCCTGAGGAGCAGGGGGGAGGGGGGTGTCCTCTCCCATCACCGGGGACCAGTCTCCCCGGGCAGGCTCCGTCATGGTGGCCACGGAGGTCACCATAGTCGGGCGCTGAGGGACAATGTCCGCCCTCACGACCAAGACGTTGTCCCGAGGAGGGGTCACGGTGAGGGGGACGGGGGGGATGATGAGGGTGGGGGGCACGCACTCTGTTTGAGTCGCTGTTGGTGCAGGTGAGGGTGTTTGTGTGACTGGAGCTGTGAGTGTGGGTGTGTGTGTGGTTGGAAGTGTGGGTGTGTGTGTGGTTGGAAGTGTGGGTGTGTGTGTGGTTGGTAGTGTGGGTGTGTGTGTGGGTGCTTGTGTGAGTGTGGGTGTGTGTGTGTCCGTGGTCTGTGGGACCCCAGCCACTAACAGAGCCTCTGTCTGCTTTAATGTGTCCTCCTCCAGGCGGCGACCCAGGTTTCTGCGGGCCCAGGATGAAGCCACCTCAAAGGGCCTCCGCCAGTGGTGTGCAGACATGTGGGTGAGTTTCCCCACCTCCTGCTCCATGACCCCCTGATAGTGGTCTCTAAGAATCAGGACCGTGGTGAAGGCCCAATTCTTAGCGTTCCCCTCTATCAGTGCCTGCGTGTGAGGAGTGGGGGCCGCTGGCTTGATGTTGTCAGCCAGCGACTGTCCCATTTTGGCGATGGCAGAGGGAGGTTCGTCCGCCGACACATTTTTCAGGTGGTGGACAGTTTTGATGATGGTGTGTATCACACGCACCTTCCCAACAAAGTCGGGGTCGTCCGACCGTTCCTCCTCGCCACGCTGTTGTTGATTGTTCCTATTCGTGTTGTTGTACGTGTTCCTGTTGTTGTACGTGTTCCTGTTGCTGTATGTGTTCCTGTTGTCGTACGTGTTTCTGTTGTCGTATGTGTTTCTGTTGTTGTATGTGTTTCTGTTGTTGTAGTTGTACGTGTTTCTGTTGTTGTATGCATTTCTGTTGCTGTTCACGTACTTGTTGTTGTACTGTGTCTTCGTGAACTGCTTGTGTTTATTTGTGTTGTTTGTTCTAGGTCCGTAAGGAGCCCGGGTTTCCAAAAATTGTGGCTTGTAGCCTTGGTCAAAGGTTTGGCGAAAGCCTTCGCCACGCCTGCCACGGGTAACAGAGGCGTAGGAGGGCCTCTGTCCCGGGCCAGAGCGTGAGCGGCCGTACGGGGGAGAGTGACGTCTGCTGCGGCTGTAAGCCCAGGCTCGCACCTCTCCGCGGTGGTCAAGCCGGCCACGGCGGTAGCGAACCTCGGTCCAGCCAGCGTCCTCACTATATCCCCTCATGTCTTAACAGGTAAGTGTTAGGTTAAATCTATATATTTTTGTTTTTTTTGGTCTTTTTTTGTTTTTTTTGAAAATAAAATGAAAATAAAATAAAACCACAATTTGGGTTGTAAAATAAAAGAGTTGTGAAAAAGATAAACTAAATACCAGGCTTGTTGCAACGTTTCGACCCTAATCTGGGTCTTCTTCAGGCAGCCTGTTTAAAACAAAACAAAATAAAAGCTATTTCTCCTATATTCTCTAACTGACGTGTGTGTGTGTCTGCTCCTAGTGAGACGTCTGCTCTGTTCGAAGGGCGAAGAGAGAGTGAGGAGAGACGTGTGTATCTCCCCTCAGCACCTCTGCTCAGGCCCCTCCCTCGCAGACACACAGTCAGAGAGTCCTGCTCTGCATCCTTCGAATTTGAATTTGAATATCAGCCAATGGGAGAGCAGGATTTTTAATAATTGTTTTTTGTGGTTATATTTATTATATTTTATTAAAATTGTAGTTGTAAATAATTTTTGACTATGTGTTGTTTGTTTTGATGTGCTTTTTTCAAATTTTGGTGTTTGTATTTGATGAGTTTATGTAGTTTTTATAGATGGACGTGAGTATTTTGTTATTTAGGGTGTAAATTAACATTTATTTTTCAGGTAAAGGTAAGTATTGTTAATAGGGTGTATATTTATGTTAATAATGTTTATTTTCCAGGTATGGTAAGTATTGTTTTATTATTTATTGTTATTTAGATTAGGTGGAAATTTGAGGGTCAGGCAGGTCTCGTACGTGAGAGCTGGAGGCACGGGCGTGTTAGGGTTGGGGTTTGGGATCGGGTTAGGGTTAGGGTTAGGGGTTAGGGTTAGGGTTAGGGGTTAGGGGTTAGGGTTAGGGTCAGGGTCAGGGTTAGGGTTAGGGTAGGGTTAGGGGAAGGGTTAGGGTTAGGGTTAGGGATAGGGGAAGGGTTAGGGTTAGGGTTAGGGATAGGGGAAGGGTTAGGGTTAGGGTTAGGGATGGGGGAAGGGTTAGGGTTAGGGATAGGGGAAGGGTTAGGGTTAGGGTTAGGGATAGGGGAAGGGTTAGGGTTAGGGTTAGGGGAAGGGTTAGGGTTAGGGGAAGGGTTAGGGATAGGGGAAAGGTTAAGGTTAAGGTTAGGGGACCCGATCCAGTGCGCTGGCCATCACAGCTCCCCAGAGAGACCATGCCCTACTTCTCATTGAGGCCGTGGGGATGTCGCGTGCCCAGCCTCATAATCCAGAGGCGTTCGGACCTCCGCCTCTGAGCCACGCTCCATCTGGGGTTGGCCTCCAGGACAGAGACACGGACCGCGTCCCATCCGTGGAGGACGTAGTGTCCCACCACCAGCCTCTGAGTCTCCTTCTTCCTTAAAATATTATGTCTGTGCTGAGTGAACCTCACCAGGATTGTGTTTCCTGTCTCCCCAACATACTTTGCCCCACAGGTGGCACAGGTAACCAGGTAAACACAATTCCTGGTGAGAGGGCTTCCCCGCAGCTGACAGTGAAAAATTGTTTTTGTGTGTTTGTTTTGCAGCCATGTCTGGTGCTTGAAAAATTGTCTGTGACCTCTGGGTGCAGAGGTCAACAGAGACGGCAGTTTAGCCTTCACTAGATAGGATTGGAGATTCCTATTTTTTCTAAAGGCTGCAATGATCCTCCTCTCCTGCAGCCCCTGTGTGTCTGCCATAAAGGAGGTGAAATGACCCCTAATGACCCTCACAAGCTTCACAGTTGACGGGGAAAATGTAGTGACAAAGGGGAGGATTGGAGAGGTCTGTGTTGGCCTTTTCTCCAGAAAAGTCTTGAGACTTTTCCTTAAAAAGGAGCGAGGGTACCCTCTAGTGGCCAGAGCTGAGAACAGCGTTTTTGTGGCCTGCTTAAAATCCCCTTTGTCACTACAAATCCTATGAAACCTCAGGAGCTGAGATTTCACCAGCCCAGCAAAGGTGTGCTTGGGATGGTGGCTGGTTCTAAAGAGCAGAGCGTGAGTGTCTGTCTCCTTAAAAAATACCCTCACATCCAGCCTGCCTGTTTCACTGAACCCCGCTCCCTTGTAGGTGGTGGTGTCCAGGAAGTCGACCGAGGTGTAGCTGGTGGTGGATTTGAGGGTGATGGACTGGTTGTGGGTGTTCAGGGTCTGTAAAAAAACTTGGAAATCCTCCTCTGAGTGGGGCCAGACACCCCAGATATCGTCCAGATATCTGAGGTAATGGAGGGGTTTCTTTTGGCAGGAGGCCAGGGCTGATGTCTCCCACTCAGCCATGAAAATGTTGGCGTAAGCCGGGGCAAATTTCTTCCCCATGGCTGTGCCTTTGATTTGGAGGAAATAGTCCGAATTAAAAACAAAATCATTCCGGGTCAAATTAATTTCTAACAATTGAATTAGTTCCTTATCTGGTCTCTTTTTGTCCTTAAATTTGTAAAACGTGTTTTTGACAGCCTGTATGCCCTCCTGTGTGTCAATGTTAGTATACAGGCTGTCAATGTCAATAGTAAATAGCATGGCGTTTTGCGGGATTTGAAGGCTCCTAATAATGTCCACGAAATGATATGTGTCCTTAATGTAGCTCTCATGTTTGGTCGACAGGGGGTTCAGGAAGAAGTCGATGTATTCAGCCGTGTTGTAGGTGTCACTGCTGCAGTCCGACACAATGGGCCTGCCTGGAGGGATTTCGTGCGGCCTACTCCATTTCGCAGGATCCTTGTGAATTTTAGGGAGCATATAGAACAGCCTGGGCCTGGGTTCAGGTGTGCCCATAAGGTAAGTCTTTTGTTTGAAGTTAATAAATTTTTTAATGTAAAGATTGTCTATAATTTTTTCTATTAATTTAATTGTGTCCGGATAAATAGGTTTCTCTAATTTAGAATAATATTTTTTATCGTTAAGCTGTCTATACCCCTCCCACAGATACTGTTCCCTGTCCATAATGACCACCACACTGCCCTTATCAGCTGGCTTGATAACAATATTTTTATTATTTTTCAGCTCCTCCAGAGCAGCCACCTCCTCAGGGCTGAGGTTTGGCTCATTGTGGCTGAGTCTGAAGTGCTGATCAAAATGACTGACATCAGCTGTGATGAGGGCAGTGAGCTCTGGCGGTAGTGTGCCAGCAGGGGGCGTCCATGTGGAGGATGGGGTGAATTTAGGGGGCTCTGTTTGTTGTTTATGTTGGAAGTGTGAAGCTAATTTTAATTGTCTATGATATTGCTGTAAGTCAAATCTACTTTTTTCTATGAGGTTCTTATTGCTGCCCTTTGTGGGAATAAAATTTAGGCCCCTGTTAAGCAGGGTCAATTGTGGGGTTGTGGGTTCGAATTTTTTGGCCAAAACTAATACGTTTTTACTCCCCTCCTGTGCGTGCAGGCTTCTGGGGATTTCTAGTTTAAGTGCTGGCCCCAATGCTGCAGCATGAGACCAGCAGTGTCCTTCGTCCAGTGGATTTTGTCCTCCACTGTTTTAAAGGAGCTGTTGGGGAGTTTGGGGATGTACTTTTGATTTTTTTGTATGTATTCGTTCAGGCGGAGGAGGGCATCCATCTCCGAGACAGGCAGGGCCCCAGAATAATTAATTAAGGGCACCCATATCTCCGCCTGAGGAAATTTGTTGGTGGCAGCCCTCACTGCTGCCTGCATTTGTTTAATTGTTGTCTGTTGTATGTTTTGGCCTCTGTTGTTCAGGCCGAAGGACAGGATCACCTTCTCCACCGTGGCGGAGACGATGGTCCTGGAGAGGATGGCCTCAGCGTGTCTGAAGGTGGCCCCTGGGAAGCTGTCAATCTGCAGCCCCTCGATGTCGCAGGGTGGGATTCTGGCGACGTTCGAGTCTCCCATGATAAGCCACTTTTTCGTCACACTGAGGTTCCAGTCCTTCATCTTGTTTCGTGTGTTTATGTGTCTGCTTGGTCTACATGTCGGTGTCTGTGGAGTGCTGTCTGTGTGTGTTTGTGTTTGTGTTATTTTAGGGGGTGCTGTTTGTTTAGGAGCCGCTGCTTTTGGCCCCAGACTGAGCTTTTTCTGGACAGCTGACCTCAGTCTGCCCGAAGGTGGCATGAGGGCAGGACTCGGACTGATGTCCTCGTCCATGCCCTCGAACACACAGGGGTTTGGTGGTCTGTCGACCCTGGCTGGAGTGCGTGTGGTCCTCTGGGCCTTAGGTGAGGTCTCCTGAGGAGCAGGGGGGAGGGGGGTGTCCTCTCCCATCACCGGGGACCAGTCTCCCCGGGCAGGCTCCGTCATGGTGGCCACGGAGGTCACCATAGTCGGGCGCTGAGGGACAATGTCCGCCCTCACGACCATGACGTTGTCCCGAGGAGGGGTCACGGTGAGGGGGACGGGGGGGATGATGAGGGTGGGGGGCACGCACTCTGTTTGAGTCGCTGTTGGTGCAGGTGAGGGTGTTTGTGTGACTGGAGCTGTGAGTGTGGGTGTCTGTGTGTGTGTGGTTGGAAGTGTGGGTGTGTGTGTGGTTGGTAGTGTGGGTGTGTGTGTGGTTGGTAGTGTGGGTGTGTGTGTGGGTGCTTGTGTGAGTGTGGGTGTGTGTGTGTCCGTGGTCTGTGGGACCCCAGCCACTAACAGAGCCTCTGTCTGCTTTAATGTGTCCTCCTCCAGGCGGCGACCCAGGTTTCTGCGTGCCCAGGATGAAGCCACCTCAAAGGGCCTCCGCCAGTGGTGTGCAGACATGTGGGTGAGTTTCCCCACCTCCTGCTCCATGACCCCCTGATAGTGGTCTCTAAGAATCAGGACCGTGGTGAAGGCCCAATTCTTCGCGTTCCCCTCTATCAGTGCCTGCGTGTGAGGAGTGGGGGCCGCTGGCTTGATGTTGTCAGCCAGCGACTGTCCCATTTTGGCGATGGCAGAGGGAGGTTCGTCCGCCGACACGTTTTTCAGGTGGTGGACAGTTTTAATGATGGTGTGTATCACACGCACCTTCCCAACAAAGTCGGGGTCGTCCGACCGTTCCTCCTCGCCACGCTGTTGTTGATTGTTCCTATTCGTGTTGTTGTACGTGTTCCTGTTGTTGTATGTGTTCCTGTTGCTGTATGTGTTCCTGTTGTCGTACGTGTTCCTGTTGTTGTATGTGTTTCTGTTGTTGTATGTATTTCTGTTGTTGTACGTGTTTCTGTTGTTGTATGCATTTCTGTTGCTGTTCACGTACTTGTTGTTGTACTGTGTCTTCGTGAACTGCTTGTGTTTATTTGTGTTGTTTGTTCTAGGTCCGTAAGGAGCCCGGGTTTCCAAAAATTGTGGCTTGTAGCCTTGGTCAAAGGTTTGGCGAAAGCCTTCGCCACGCCTGCCACGGGTAACAGAGGCGTAGGAGGGCCTCTGTCCCGGGCCAGAGCGTGAGCGGCCGTACGGGGGAGAGTGACGTCTGCTGCGGCTGTAAGCCCAGGCTCGCACCTCTCCGCGGTGGTCAAGCCGGCCACGGCGGTAGCGAACCTCGGTCCAGCCAGCGTCCTCACTATATCCCCTCATGTCTTAACAGGTAAGTGTTAGGTTAAATCTATATATTTTTGTTTTTTTTGGTCTTTTTTTGTTTTTTTTGAAAATAAAATGAAAATAAAATAAAACCACAATTTGGGTTGTAAAATAAAAGAGTTGTGAAAAAGATAAACTAAATACCAGGCTTGTTGCAACGTTTCGACCCTAATCTGGGTCTTCTTCAGGCAGCCTGTTTAAAACAAAACAAAATAAAAGCTATTTCTCCTATATTCTCTAACTGACGTGTGTGTGTGTCTGCTCCTAGTGAGACGTCTGCTCTGTTCGAAGGGCGAAGAGAGAGTGAGGAGAGACGTGTGTATCTCCCCTCAGCACCTCTGCTCAGGCCCCTCCCTCGCAGACACACAGTCAGAGAGTCCTGCTCTGCATCCTTCGAATTTGAATTTGAATATCAGCCAATGGGAGAGCAGGATTTTTAATAATTGTTTTTTGTGGTTATATTTATTATATTTTATTAAAATTGTAGTTGTAAATAATTTTTGACTATGTGTTGTTTGTTTTGATGTGCTTTTTTCAAATTTTGGTGTTTGTATTTGATGAGTTTATGTAGTTTTTATAGATGGACGTGAGTATTTTGTTATTTAGGGTGTAAATTAACATTTATTTTTCAGGTAAAGGTAAGTATTGTTAATAGGGTGTATATTTATGTTAATAATGTTTATTTTCCAGGTATGGTAAGTATTGTTTTATTATTTATTGTTATTTAGATTAGGTGGAAATTTGAGGGTCAGGCAGGTCTCGTACGTGAGAGCTGGAGGCACGGGCGTGTTAGGGTTGGGGTTTGGGATCGGGTTAGGGTTAGGGTTAGGGGTTAGGGTTAGGGTTAGGGGTTAGGGGTTAGGGTTAGGGTCAGGGTCAGGGTTAGGGTTAGGGTAGGGTTAGGGGAAGGGTTAGGGTTAGGGTTAGGGATAGGGGAAGGGTTAGGGTTAGGGTTAGGGATAGGGGAAGGGTTAGGGTTAGGGTTAGGGATGGGGGAAGGGTTAGGGTTAGGGATAGGGGAAGGGTTAGGGTTAGGGTTAGGGATAGGGGAAGGGTTAGGGTTAGGGTTAGGGGAAGGGTTAGGGTTAGGGGAAGGGTTAGGGTTAGGGGAAGGGTTAGGGATAGGGGAAAGGTTAAGGTTAAGGTTAGGGGACCCGATCCAGTGCGCTGGCCATCACAGCTCCCCAGAGAGACCATGCCCTACTTCTCATTGAGGCCGTGGGGATGTCGCGTGCCCAGCCTCATAATCCAGAGGCGTTCGGACCTCCGCCTCTGAGCCACGCTCCATCTGGGGTTGGCCTCCAGGACAGAGACACGGACCGCGTCCCATCCGTGGAGGACGTAGTGTCCCACCACCAGCCTCTGAGTCTCCTTCTTCCTTAAAATATTATGTCTGTGCTGAGTGAACCTCACCAGGATTGTGTTTCCTGTCTCCCCAACATACTTTGCCCCACAGGTGGCACAGGTAACCAGGTAAACACAATTCCTGGTGAGAGGGCTTCCCCGCAGCTGACAGTGAAAAATTGTTTTTGTGTGTTTGTTTTGCAGCCATGTCTGGTGCTTGAAAAATTGTCTGTGACCTCTGGGTGCAGAGGTCAACAGAGACGGCAGTTTAGCCTTCACTAGATAGGATTGGAGATTCCTATTTTTTCTAAAGGCTGCAATGATCCTCCTCTCCTGCAGCCCCTGTGTGTCTGCCATAAAGGAGGTGAAATGACCCCTAATGACCCTCACAAGCTTCACAGTTGACGGGGAAAATGTAGTGACAAAGGGGAGGATTGGAGAGGTCTGTGTTGGCCTTTTCTCCAGAAAAGTCTTGAGACTTTTCCTTAAAAAGGAGCGAGGGTACCCTCTAGTGGCCAGAGCTGAGAACAGCGTTTTTGTGGCCTGCTTAAAATCCCCTTTGTCACTACAAATCCTATGAAACCTCAGGAGCTGAGATTTCACCAGCCCAGCAAAGGTGTGCTTGGGATGGTGGCTGGTTCTAAAGAGCAGAGCGTGAGTGTCTGTCTCCTTAAAAAATACCCTCACATCCAGCCTGCCTGTTTCACTGAACCCCGCTCCCTTGTAGGTGGTGGTGTCCAGGAAGTCGACCGAGGTGTAGCTGGTGGTGGATTTGAGGGTGATGGACTGGTTGTGGGTGTTCAGGGTCTGTAAAAAAACTTGGAAATCCTCCTCTGAGTGGGGCCAGACACCCCAGATATCGTCCAGATATCTGAGGTAATGGAGGGGTTTCTTTTGGCAGGAGGCCAGGGCTGATGTCTCCCACTCAGCCATGAAAATGTTGGCGTAAGCCGGGGCAAATTTCTTCCCCATGGCTGTGCCTTTGATTTGGAGGAAATAGTCCGAATTAAAAACAAAATCATTCCGGGTCAAATTAATTTCTAACAATTGAATTAGTTCCTTATCTGGTCTCTTTTTGTCCTTAAATTTGTAAAACGTGTTTTTGACAGCCTGTATGCCCTCCTGTGTGTCAATGTTAGTATACAGGCTGTCAATGTCAATAGTAAATAGCATGGCGTTTTGCGGGATTTGAAGGCTCCTAATAATGTCCACGAAATGATATGTGTCCTTAATGTAGCTCTCATGTTTGGTCGACAGGGGGTTCAGGAAGAAGTCGATGTATTCAGCCGTGTTGTAGGTGTCACTGCTGCAGTCCGACACAATGGGCCTGCCTGGAGGGATTTCGTGCGGCCTACTCCATTTCGCAGGATCCTTGTGAATTTTAGGGAGCATATAGAACAGCCTGGGCCTGGGTTCAGGTGTGCCCATAAGGTAAGTCTTTTGTTTGAAGTTAATAAATTTTTTAATGTAAAGATTGTCTATAATTTTTTCTATTAATTTAATTGTGTCCGGATAAATAGGTTTCTCTAATTTAGAATAATATTTTTTATCGTTAAGCTGTCTATACCCCTCCCACAGATACTGTTCCCTGTCCATAATGACCACCACACTGCCCTTATCAGCTGGCTTGATAACAATATTTTTATTATCTTTCAGCTCCTCCAGAGCAGCCACCTCCTCAGGGCTGAGGTTTGGCTCATTGTGGCTGAGTCTGAAGTGCTGATCAAAATGACTGACATCAGCTGTGATGAGGGCAGTGAGCTCTGGCGGTAGTGTGCCAGCAGGGGGCGTCCATGTGGAGGATGGGGTGAATTTAGGGGGCTCTGTTTGTTGTTTATGTTGGAAGTGTGAAGCTAATTTTAATTGTCTATGATATTGCTGTAAGTCAAATCTACTTTTTTCTATGAGGTTCTTATTGCTGCCCTTTGTGGGAATAAAATTTAGGCCCCTGTTAAGCAGGGTCAATTGTGGGGTTGTGGGTTCGAATTTTTTGGCCAAAACTAATACGTTTTTACTCCCCTCCTGTGCGTGCAGGCTTCTGGGGATTTCTAGTTTAAGTGCTGGCCCCAATGCTGCAGCATGAGACCAGCAGTGTCCTTCGTCCAGTGGATTTTGTCCTCCACTGTTTTAAAGGAGCTGTTGGGGAGTTTGGGGATGTACTTTTGATTTTTTTGTATGTATTCGTTCAGGCGGAGGAGGGCATCCATCTCCGAGACAGGCAGGGCCCCAGAATAATTAATTAAGGGCACCCATATCTCCGCCTGAGGAAATTTGTTGGTGGCAGCCCTCACTGCTGCCTGCATTTGTTTAATTGTTGTCTGTTGTATGTTTTGGCCTCTGTTGTTCAGGCCGAAGGACAGGATCACCTTCTCCACCGTGGCGGAGACGATGGTCCTGGAGAGGATGGCCTCAGCGTGTCTGAAGGTGGCCCCTGGGAAGCTGTCAATCTGCAGCCCCTCGATGTCGCAGGGTGGGATTCTGGCGACGTTCGAGTCTCCCATGATAAGCCACTTTTTCGTCACACTGAGGTTCCAGTCCTTCATCTTGTTTCGTGTGTTTATGTGTCTGCTTGGTCTACATGTCGGTGTCTGTGGAGTGCTGTCTGTGTGTGTTTGTGTTTGTGTTATTTTAGGGGGTGCTGTTTGTTTAGGAGCCGCTGCTTTTGGCCCCAGACTGAGCTTTTTCTGGACAGCTGACCTCAGTCTGCCCGAAGGTGGCATGAGGGCAGGACTCGGACTGATGTCCTCGTCCATGCCCTCGAACACACAGGGGTTTGGTGGTCTGTCGACCCTGGCTGGAGTGCGTGTGGTCCTCTGGGCCTTAGGTGAGGTCTCCTGAGGAGCAGGGGGGAGGGGGGTGTCCTCTCCCATCACCGGGGACCAGTCTCCCCGGGCAGGCTCCGTCATGGTGGCCACGGAGGTCACCATAGTCGGGCGCTGAGGGACAATGTCCGCCCTCACGACCATGACGTTGTCCCGAGGAGGGGTCACGGTGAGGGGGACGGGGGGGATGATGAGGGTGGGGGGCACGCACTCTGTTTGAGTCGCTGTTGGTGCAGGTGAGGGTGTTTGTGTGACTGGAGCTGTGAGTGTGGGTGTCTGTGTGTGTGTGGTTGGAAGTGTGGGTGTGTGTGTGGTTGGTAGTGTGGGTGTGTGTGTGGTTGGTAGTGTGGGTGTGTGTGTGGGTGCTTGTGTGAGTGTGGGTGTGTGTGTGTCCGTGGTCTGTGGGACCCCAGCCACTAACAGAGCCTCTGTCTGCTTTAATGTGTCCTCCTCCAGGCGGCGACCCAGGTTTCTGCGTGCCCAGGATGAAGCCACCTCAAAGGGCCTCCGCCAGTGGTGTGCAGACATGTGGGTGAGTTTCCCCACCTCCTGCTCCATGACCCCCTGATAGTGGTCTCTAAGAATCAGGACCGTGGTGAAGGCCCAATTCTTCGCGTTCCCCTCTATCAGTGCCTGCGTGTGAGGAGTGGGGGCCGCTGGCTTGATGTTGTCAGCCAGCGACTGTCCCATTTTGGCGATGGCAGAGGGAGGTTCGTCCGCCGACACGTTTTTCAGGTGGTGGACAGTTTTAATGATGGTGTGTATCACACGCACCTTCCCAACAAAGTCGGGGTCGTCCGACCGTTCCTCCTCGCCACGCTGTTGTTGATTGTTCCTATTCGTGTTGTTGTACGTGTTCCTGTTGTTGTATGTGTTCCTGTTGCTGTATGTGTTCCTGTTGTCGTACGTGTTCCTGTTGTTGTATGTGTTTCTGTTGTTGTATGTATTTCTGTTGTTGTACGTGTTTCTGTTGTTGTATGCATTTCTGTTGCTGTTCACGTACTTGTTGTTGTACTGTGTCTTCGTGAACTGCTTGTGTTTATTTGTGTTGTTTGTTCTAGGTCCGTAAGGAGCCCGGGTTTCCAAAAATTGTGGCTTGTAGCCTTGGTCAAAGGTTTGGCGAAAGCCTTCGCCACGCCTGCCACGGGTAACAGAGGCGTAGGAGGGCCTCTGTCCCGGGCCAGAGCGTGAGCGGCCGTACGGGGGAGAGTGACGTCTGCTGCGGCTGTAAGCCCAGGCTCGCACCTCTCCGCGGTGGTCAAGCCGGCCACGGCGGTAGCGAACCTCGGTCCAGCCAGCGTCCTCACTATATCCCCTCATGTCTTAACAGGTAAGTGTTAGGTTAAATCTATATATTTTTGTTTTTTTTGGTCTTTTTTTGTTTTTTTTGAAAATAAAATGAAAATAAAATAAAACCACAATTTGGGTTGTAAAATAAAAGAGTTGTGAAAAAGATAAACTAAATACCAGGCTTGTTGCAACGTTTCGACCCTAATCTGGGTCTTCTTCAGGCAGCCTGTTTAAAACAAAACAAAATAAAAGCTATTTCTCCTATATTCTCTAACTGACGTGTGTGTGTGTCTGCTCCTAGTGAGACGTCTGCTCTGTTCGAAGGGCGAAGAGAGAGTGAGGAGAGACGTGTGTATCTCCCCTCAGCACCTCTGCTCAGGCCCCTCCCTCGCAGACACACAGTCAGAGAGTCCTGCTCTGCATCCTTCGAATTTGAATTTGAATATCAGCCAATGGGAGAGCAGGATTTTTAATAATTGTTTTTTGTGGTTATATTTATTATATTTTATTAAAATTGTAGTTGTAAATAATTTTTGACTATGTGTTGTTTGTTTTGATGTGCTTTTTTCAAATTTTGGTGTTTGTATTTGATGAGTTTATGTAGTTTTTATAGATGGACGTGAGTATTTTGTTATTTAGGGTGTAAATTAACATTTATTTTTCAGGTAAAGGTAAGTATTGTTAATAGGGTGTATATTTATGTTAATAATGTTTATTTTCCAGGTATGGTAAGTATTGTTTTATTATTTATTGTTATTTAGATTAGGTGGAAATTTGAGGGTCAGGCAGGTCTCGTACGTGAGAGCTGGAGGCACGGGCGTGTTAGGGTTGGGGTTTGGGATCGGGTTAGGGTTAGGGTTAGGGGTTAGGGTTAGGGTTAGGGGTTAGGGGTTAGGGTTAGGGTCAGGGTCAGGGTTAGGGTTGGGGTTTGGGATCGGGTTAGGGTTAGGGTTAGGGTTGGGGTTTGGGATCGGGTTAGGGTTGGGGTTTGGGATCGGGTTAGGGTTAGGGTTGGGGTTTGGGATCGGGTTAGGGTTAGGGTTAGGGTTGGGGTTTGGGATCGGGTTAGGGTTAGGGGTTAGGGTTAGGGGTTAGGGTTAGGGTTAGGGATAGGGGAAGGGTTAGGGTTAGGGATAGGGGAAGGGTTAGGGTTAGGGTTAGGGATAGGGGAAGGGTTAGGGTTAGGGTTAGGGATAGGGGAAGGGTTAGGGTTAGGGTTAGGGGAAGGGTTAGGGTTAGGGGAAGGGTTAGGGTTAGGGGAAGGGTTAGGGATAGGGGAAAGGTTAAGGTTAAGGTTAGGGGACCCGATCCAGTGCGCTGGCCATCACAGCTCCCCAGAGAGACCATGCCCTACTTCTCATTGAGGCCGTGGGGATGTCGCGTGCCCAGCCTCATAATCCAGAGGCGTTCGGACCTCCGCCTCTGAGCCACGCTCCATCTGGGGTTGGCCTCCAGGACAGAGACACGGACCGCGTCCCATCCGTGGAGGACGTAGTGTCCCACCACCAGCCTCTGAGTCTCCTTCTTCCTTAAAATATTATGTCTGTGCTGAGTGAACCTCACCAGGATTGTGTTTCCTGTCTCCCCAACATACTTTGCCCCACAGGTGGCACAGGTAACCAGGTAAACACAATTCCTGGTGAGAGGGCTTCCCCGCAGCTGACAGTGAAAAATTGTTTTTGTGTGTTTGTTTTGCAGCCATGTCTGGTGCTTGAAAAATTGTCTGTGACCTCTGGGTGCAGAGGTCAACAGAGACGGCAGTTTAGCCTTCACTAGATAGGATTGGAGATTCCTATTTTTTCTAAAGGCTGCAATGATCCTCCTCTCCTGCAGCCCCTGTGTGTCTGCCATAAAGGAGGTGAAATGACCCCTAATGACCCTCACAAGCTTCACAGTTGACGGGGAAAATGTAGTGACAAAGGGGAGGATTGGAGAGGTCTGTGTTGGCCTTTTCTCCAGAAAAGTCTTGAGACTTTTCCTTAAAAAGGAGCGAGGGTACCCTCTAGTGGCCAGAGCTGAGAACAGCGTTTTTGTGGCCTGCTTAAAATCCCCTTTGTCACTACAAATCCTATGAAACCTCAGGAGCTGAGATTTCACCAGCCCAGCAAAGGTGTGCTTGGGATGGTGGCTGGTTCTAAAGAGCAGAGCGTGAGTGTCTGTCTCCTTAAAAAATACCCTCACATCCAGCCTGCCTGTTTCACTGAACCCCGCTCCCTTGTAGGTGGTGGTGTCCAGGAAGTCGACCGAGGTGTAGCTGGTGGTGGATTTGAGGGTGATGGACTGGTTGTGGGTGTTCAGGGTCTGTAAAAAAACTTGGAAATCCTCCTCTGAGTGGGGCCAGACACCCCAGATATCGTCCAGATATCTGAGGTAATGGAGGGGTTTCTTTTGGCAGGAGGCCAGGGCTGATGTCTCCCACTCAGCCATGAAAATGTTGGCGTAAGCCGGGGCAAATTTCTTCCCCATGGCTGTGCCTTTGATTTGGAGGAAATAGTCCGAATTAAAAACAAAATCATTCCGGGTCAAATTAATTTCTAACAATTGAATTAGTTCCTTATCTGGTCTCTTTTTGTCCTTAAATTTGTAAAACGTGTTTTTGACAGCCTGTATGCCCTCCTGTGTGTCAATGTTAGTATACAGGCTGTCAATGTCAATAGTAAATAGCATGGCGTTTTGCGGGATTTGAAGGCTCCTAATAATGTCCACGAAATGATATGTGTCCTTAATGTAGCTCTCATGTTTGGTCGACAGGGGGTTCAGGAAGAAGTCGATGTATTCAGCCGTGTTGTAGGTGTCACTGCTGCAGTCCGACACAATGGGCCTGCCTGGAGGGATTTCGTGCGGCCTACTCCATTTCGCAGGATCCTTGTGAATTTTAGGGAGCATATAGAACAGCCTGGGCCTGGGTTCAGGTGTGCCCATAAGGTAAGTCTTTTGTTTGAAGTTAATAAATTTTTTAATGTAAAGATTGTCTATAATTTTTTCTATTAATTTAATTGTGTCCGGATAAATAGGTTTCTCTAATTTAGAATAATATTTTTTATCGTTAAGCTGTCTATACCCCTCCCACAGATACTGTTCCCTGTCCATAATGACCACCACACTGCCCTTATCAGCTGGCTTGATAACAATATTTTTATTATCTTTCAGCTCCTCCAGAGCAGCCACCTCCTCAGGGCTGAGGTTTGGCTCATTGTGGCTGAGTCTGAAGTGCTGATCAAAATGACTGACATCAGCTGTGATGAGGGCAGTGAGCTCTGGCGGTAGTGTGCCAGCAGGGGGCGTCCATGTGGAGGATGGGGTGAATTTAGGGGGCTCTGTTTGTTGTTTATGTTGGAAGTGTGAAGCTAATTTTAATTGTCTATGATATTGCTGTAAGTCAAATCTACTTTTTTCTATGAGGTTCTTATTGCTGCCCTTTGTGGGAATAAAATTTAGGCCCCTGTTAAGCAGGGTCAATTGTGGGGTTGTGGGTTCGAATTTTTTGGCCAAAACTAATACGTTTTTACTCCCCTCCTGTGCGTGCAGGCTTCTGGGGATTTCTAGTTTAAGTGCTGGCCCCAATGCTGCAGCATGAGACCAGCAGTGTCCTTCGTCCAGTGGATTTTGTCCTCCACTGTTTTAAAGGAGCTGTTGGGGAGTTTGGGGATGTACTTTTGATTTTTTTGTATGTATTCGTTCAGGCGGAGGAGGGCATCCATCTCCGAGACAGGCAGGGCCCCAGAATAATTAATTAAGGGCACCCATATCTCCGCCTGAGGAAATTTGTTGGTGGCAGCCCTCACTGCTGCCTGCATTTGTTTAATTGTTGTCTGTTGTATGTTTTGGCCTCTGTTGTTCAGGCCGAAGGACAGGATCACCTTCTCCACCGTGGCGGAGACGATGGTCCTGGAGAGGATGGCCTCAGCGTGTCTGAAGGTGGCCCCTGGGAAGCTGTCAATCTGCAGCCCCTCGATGTCGCAGGGTGGGATTCTGGCGACGTTCGAGTCTCCCATGATAAGCCACTTTTTCGTCACACTGAGGTTCCAGTCCTTCATCTTGTTTCGTGTGTTTATGTGTCTGCTTGGTCTACATGTCGGTGTCTGTGGAGTGCTGTCTGTGTGTGTTTGTGTTTGTGTTATTTTAGGGGGTGCTGTTTGTTTAGGAGCCGCTGCTTTTGGCCCCAGACTGAGCTTTTTCTGGACAGCTGACCTCAGTCTGCCCGAAGGTGGCATGAGGGCAGGACTCGGACTGATGTCCTCGTCCATGCCCTCGAACACACAGGGGTTTGGTGGTCTGTCGACCCTGGCTGGAGTGCGTGTGGTCCTCTGGGCCTTAGGTGAGGTCTCCTGAGGAGCAGGGGGGAGGGGGGTGTCCTCTCCCATCACCGGGGACCAGTCTCCCCGGGCAGGCTCCGTCATGGTGGCCACGGAGGTCACCATAGTCGGGCGCTGAGGGACAATGTCCGCCCTCACGACCATGACGTTGTCCCGAGGAGGGGTCACGGTGAGGGGGACGGGGGGGATGATGAGGGTGGGGGGCACGCACTCTGTTTGAGTCGCTGTTGGTGCAGGTGAGGGTGTTTGTGTGACTGGAGCTGTGAGTGTGGGTGTCTGTGTGTGTGTGGTTGGAAGTGTGGGTGTGTGTGTGGTTGGTAGTGTGGGTGTGTGTGTGGTTGGTAGTGTGGGTGTGTGTGTGGGTGCTTGTGTGAGTGTGGGTGTGTGTGTGTCCGTGGTCTGTGGGACCCCAGCCACTAACAGAGCCTCTGTCTGCTTTAATGTGTCCTCCTCCAGGCGGCGACCCAGGTTTCTGCGTGCCCAGGATGAAGCCACCTCAAAGGGCCTCCGCCAGTGGTGTGCAGACATGTGGGTGAGTTTCCCCACCTCCTGCTCCATGACCCCCTGATAGTGGTCTCTAAGAATCAGGACCGTGGTGAAGGCCCAATTCTTCGCGTTCCCCTCTATCAGTGCCTGCGTGTGAGGAGTGGGGGCCGCTGGCTTGATGTTGTCAGCCAGCGACTGTCCCATTTTGGCGATGGCAGAGGGAGGTTCGTCCGCCGACACGTTTTTCAGGTGGTGGACAGTTTTAATGATGGTGTGTATCACACGCACCTTCCCAACAAAGTCGGGGTCGTCCGACCGTTCCTCCTCGCCACGCTGTTGTTGATTGTTCCTATTCGTGTTGTTGTACGTGTTCCTGTTGTTGTATGTGTTCCTGTTGCTGTATGTGTTCCTGTTGTCGTACGTGTTCCTGTTGTTGTATGTGTTTCTGTTGTTGTATGTATTTCTGTTGTTGTACGTGTTTCTGTTGTTGTATGCATTTCTGTTGCTGTTCACGTACTTGTTGTTGTACTGTGTCTTCGTGAACTGCTTGTGTTTATTTGTGTTGTTTGTTCTAGGTCCGTAAGGAGCCCGGGTTTCCAAAAATTGTGGCTTGTAGCCTTGGTCAAAGGTTTGGCGAAAGCCTTCGCCACGCCTGCCACGGGTAACAGAGGCGTAGGAGGGCCTCTGTCCCGGGCCAGAGCGTGAGCGGCCGTACGGGGGAGAGTGACGTCTGCTGCGGCTGTAAGCCCAGGCTCGCACCTCTCCGCGGTGGTCAAGCCGGCCACGGCGGTAGCGAACCTCGGTCCAGCCAGCGTCCTCACTATATCCCCTCATGTCTTAACAGGTAAGTGTTAGGTTAAATCTATATATTTTTGTTTTTTTTGGTCTTTTTTTGTTTTTTTTGAAAATAAAATGAAAATAAAATAAAACCACAATTTGGGTTGTAAAATAAAAGAGTTGTGAAAAAGATAAACTAAATACCAGGCTTGTTGCAACGTTTCGACCCTAATCTGGGTCTTCTTCAGGCAGCCTGTTTAAAACAAAACAAAATAAAAGCTATTTCTCCTATATTCTCTAACTGACGTGTGTGTGTGTCTGCTCCTAGTGAGACGTCTGCTCTGTTCGAAGGGCGAAGAGAGAGTGAGGAGAGACGTGTGTATCTCCCCTCAGCACCTCTGCTCAGGCCCCTCCCTCGCAGACACACAGTCAGAGAGTCCTGCTCTGCATCCTTCGAATTTGAATTTGAATATCAGCCAATGGGAGAGCAGGATTTTTAATAATTGTTTTTTGTGGTTATATTTATTATATTTTATTAAAATTGTAGTTGTAAATAATTTTTGACTATGTGTTGTTTGTTTTGATGTGCTTTTTTCAAATTTTGGTGTTTGTATTTGATGAGTTTATGTAGTTTTTATAGATGGACGTGAGTATTTTGTTATTTAGGGTGTAAATTAACATTTATTTTTCAGGTAAAGGTAAGTATTGTTAATAGGGTGTATATTTATGTTAATAATGTTTATTTTCCAGGTATGGTAAGTATTGTTTTATTATTTATTGTTATTTAGATTAGGTGGAAATTTGAGGGTCAGGCAGGTCTCGTACGTGAGAGCTGGAGGCACGGGCGTGTTAGGGTTGGGGTTTGGGATCGGGTTAGGGTTAGGGTTAGGGGTTAGGGTTAGGGTTAGGGGTTAGGGGTTAGGGTTAGGGTCAGGGTCAGGGTTAGGGTTAGGGTAGGGTTAGGGGAAGGGTTAGGGTTAGGGTTAGGGATAGGGGAAGGGTTAGGGTTAGGGTTAGGGATAGGGGAAGGGTTAGGGTTAGGGTTAGGGATGGGGGAAGGGTTAGGGTTAGGGATAGGGGAAGGGTTAGGGTTAGGGTTAGGGATAGGGGAAGGGTTAGGGTTAGGGTTAGGGGAAGGGTTAGGGTTAGGGGAAGGGTTAGGGATAGGGGAAAGGTTAAGGTTAAGGTTAGGGGACCCGATCCAGTGCGCTGGCCATCACAGCTCCCCAGAGAGACCATGCCCTACTTCTCATTGAGGCCGTGGGGATGTCGCGTGCCCAGCCTCATAATCCAGAGGCGTTCGGACCTCCGCCTCTGAGCCACGCTCCATCTGGGGTTGGCCTCCAGGACAGAGACACGGACCGCGTCCCATCCGTGGAGGACGTAGTGTCCCACCACCAGCCTCTGAGTCTCCTTCTTCCTTAAAATATTATGTCTGTGCTGAGTGAACCTCACCAGGATTGTGTTTCCTGTCTCCCCAACATACTTTGCCCCACAGGTGGCACAGGTAACCAGGTAAACACAATTCCTGGTGAGAGGGCTTCCCCGCAGCTGACAGTGAAAAATTGTTTTTGTGTGTTTGTTTTGCAGCCATGTCTGGTGCTTGAAAAATTGTCTGTGACCTCTGGGTGCAGAGGTCAACAGAGACGGCAGTTTAGCCTTCACTAGATAGGATTGGAGATTCCTATTTTTTCTAAAGGCTGCAATGATCCTCCTCTCCTGCAGCCCCTGTGTGTCTGCCATAAAGGAGGTGAAATGACCCCTAATGACCCTCACAAGCTTCACAGTTGACGGGGAAAATGTAGTGACAAAGGGGAGGATTGGAGAGGTCTGTGTTGGCCTTTTCTCCAGAAAAGTCTTGAGACTTTTCCTTAAAAAGGAGCGAGGGTACCCTCTAGTGGCCAGAGCTGAGAACAGCGTTTTTGTGGCCTGCTTAAAATCCCCTTTGTCACTACAAATCCTATGAAACCTCAGGAGCTGAGATTTCACCAGCCCAGCAAAGGTGTGCTTGGGATGGTGGCTGGTTCTAAAGAGCAGAGCGTGAGTGTCTGTCTCCTTAAAAAATACCCTCACATCCAGCCTGCCTGTTTCACTGAACCCCGCTCCCTTGTAGGTGGTGGTGTCCAGGAAGTCGACCGAGGTGTAGCTGGTGGTGGATTTGAGGGTGATGGACTGGTTGTGGGTGTTCAGGGTCTGTAAAAAAACTTGGAAATCCTCCTCTGAGTGGGGCCAGACACCCCAGATATCGTCCAGATATCTGAGGTAATGGAGGGGTTTCTTTTGGCAGGAGGCCAGGGCTGATGTCTCCCACTCAGCCATGAAAATGTTGGCGTAAGCCGGGGCAAATTTCTTCCCCATGGCTGTGCCTTTGATTTGGAGGAAATAGTCCGAATTAAAAACAAAATCATTCCGGGTCAAATTAATTTCTAACAATTGAATTAGTTCCTTATCTGGTCTCTTTTTGTCCTTAAATTTGTAAAACGTGTTTTTGACAGCCTGTATGCCCTCCTGTGTGTCAATGTTAGTATACAGGCTGTCAATGTCAATAGTAAATAGCATGGCGTTTTGCGGGATTTGAAGGCTCCTAATAATGTCCACGAAATGATATGTGTCCTTAATGTAGCTCTCATGTTTGGTCGACAGGGGGTTCAGGAAGAAGTCGATGTATTCAGCCGTGTTGTAGGTGTCACTGCTGCAGTCCGACACAATGGGCCTGCCTGGAGGGATTTCGTGCGGCCTACTCCATTTCGCAGGATCCTTGTGAATTTTAGGGAGCATATAGAACAGCCTGGGCCTGGGTTCAGGTGTGCCCATAAGGTAAGTCTTTTGTTTGAAGTTAATAAATTTTTTAATGTAAAGATTGTCTATAATTTTTTCTATTAATTTAATTGTGTCCGGATAAATAGGTTTCTCTAATTTAGAATAATATTTTTTATCGTTAAGCTGTCTATACCCCTCCCACAGATACTGTTCCCTGTCCATAATGACCACCACACTGCCCTTATCAGCTGGCTTGATAACAATATTTTTATTATCTTTCAGCTCCTCCAGAGCAGCCACCTCCTCAGGGCTGAGGTTTGGCTCATTGTGGCTGAGTCTGAAGTGCTGATCAAAATGACTGACATCAGCTGTGATGAGGGCAGTGAGCTCTGGCGGTAGTGTGCCAGCAGGGGGCGTCCATGTGGAGGATGGGGTGAATTTAGGGGGCTCTGTTTGTTGTTTATGTTGGAAGTGTGAAGCTAATTTTAATTGTCTATGATATTGCTGTAAGTCAAATCTACTTTTTTCTATGAGGTTCTTATTGCTGCCCTTTGTGGGAATAAAATTTAGGCCCCTGTTAAGCAGGGTCAATTGTGGGGTTGTGGGTTCGAATTTTTTGGCCAAAACTAATACGTTTTTACTCCCCTCCTGTGCGTGCAGGCTTCTGGGGATTTCTAGTTTAAGTGCTGGCCCCAATGCTGCAGCATGAGACCAGCAGTGTCCTTCGTCCAGTGGATTTTGTCCTCCACTGTTTTAAAGGAGCTGTTGGGGAGTTTGGGGATGTACTTTTGATTTTTTTGTATGTATTCGTTCAGGCGGAGGAGGGCATCCATCTCCGAGACAGGCAGGGCCCCAGAATAATTAATTAAGGGCACCCATATCTCCGCCTGAGGAAATTTGTTGGTGGCAGCCCTCACTGCTGCCTGCATTTGTTTAATTGTTGTCTGTTGTATGTTTTGGCCTCTGTTGTTCAGGCCGAAGGACAGGATCACCTTCTCCACCGTGGCGGAGACGATGGTCCTGGAGAGGATGGCCTCAGCGTGTCTGAAGGTGGCCCCTGGGAAGCTGTCAATCTGCAGCCCCTCGATGTCGCAGGGTGGGATTCTGGCGACGTTCGAGTCTCCCATGATAAGCCACTTTTTCGTCACACTGAGGTTCCAGTCCTTCATCTTGTTTCGTGTGTTTATGTGTCTGCTTGGTCTACATGTCGGTGTCTGTGGAGTGCTGTCTGTGTGTGTTTGTGTTTGTGTTATTTTAGGGGGTGCTGTTTGTTTAGGAGCCGCTGCTTTTGGCCCCAGACTGAGCTTTTTCTGGACAGCTGACCTCAGTCTGCCCGAAGGTGGCATGAGGGCAGGACTCGGACTGATGTCCTCGTCCATGCCCTCGAACACACAGGGGTTTGGTGGTCTGTCGACCCTGGCTGGAGTGCGTGTGGTCCTCTGGGCCTTAGGTGAGGTCTCCTGAGGAGCAGGGGGGAGGGGGGTGTCCTCTCCCATCACCGGGGACCAGTCTCCCCGGGCAGGCTCCGTCATGGTGGCCACGGAGGTCACCCTAGTCGGGCGCTGAGGGACAATGTCCGCCCTCACGACCATGACGTTGTCCCGAGGAGGGGTCACGGTGAGGGGGACGGGGGGGATGATGAGGGTGGGGGGCACGCACTCTGTTTGAGTCGCTGTTGGTGCAGGTGAGGGTGTTTGTGTGACTGGAGCTGTGAGTGTGGGTGTCTGTGTGTGTGTGGTTGGAAGTGTGGGTGTGTGTGTGGTTGGGTTAGGGTTAGGGTTAGGGTTAGGGTTAGGGTTAGGGTTAGGGTTAGGGTTAGGGTTAGGTTAGGGTTAGGGTTAGGGTTAGGGTTAGGGTTAGGGTTAGGGTTAGGGTTAGGGTTAGGGTTAGGGTTAGGGTAGGGTTAGGGTTAGGGTTAGGGTTAGGGTTAGGGTTAGGGTTAGGGTTAGGGTTAGGGTTGGGGTTTGGGATCGGGTTAGGGTTAGGGGTTAGGGTTAGGGTTAAGGTAGGGTTAGGGTTAGGGTTAGGGTTAGGGTTAGGGTTAGGGTTAGGGTTAGGGTTAGGGTTAGGGTTAGGGTTAGGGTTAGGGTTAGGGTTAGGGTTAGGGTTGGGGTTTGGGATCGGGTTAGGGTTAGGGTTAGGGTTAGGGGTTAGGGTTAGGGTTAGGGTTAGGGGTTAGGGTTAGGGTTAGGGATAGGGGAAGGGTTAGGGTTAGGGTTAGGGGAAGGGTTAGGGTTAGGGATAGGGGAAGGGTTAGGGTTAGGGTTAGGGTTAGGGTTAGGGTTAGGGATAGGGGAAGGGTTAGGGTTAGGGATAGGGGAAGGGTTAAGGTTAGGGTTAGGGGTTAGGGTTAGGGATAGGGGACCCGATCCAGTGCGCTGGCCATCACAGCTCCCCAGAGAGATCATGCCCTACCTCTCATTGAGGCCGTGGGGATGTCGCGTGCCCAGCCTCATGATCCAGAGGCGTTCGGACCTCTGCCTCTGAGCCACGCTCCATCTAGGGTCGGCCTCAAGGACAGAGACACGGACCGCGTCCCATCCGTGGAGGACATAGTGTCCCACCACCAGCCTCTGAGTCTCCTTCTTTCTCAAAATGTTGTGCCGATGCTGAGTGAACCTCACCAGGATTGTGTTTCCTGTCTCCCCAACATACTTTGCCCCACAGGTAGCACAGGTAATCAGGTAAACACAATTCCTGGTGAGAGGGCTTCCCCGCAGCTGGCAGCGAAAAATTGTGTTTGTCTTTGTATTTTGCAGCCATGTCTGGTGCTTGAAAAATTGTCTGTGACCTCTGGGTGCAGAGGTCAACAGAGATGGCAGTTTAGCCTTCACTAAGTAGGATTGGAGATTCCTATTTTTTCGATAGGCTGCGATGATCCTCCTCTCCTGCAGTCCCTGTGTGTCTGCCATAAAGGAGGTGAAATGACTCCTAATTACTCTAACCAGCTTCACAGTTGACGGGGAAAATGTAGTGACAAAGGGGAGAATTGGAGAGGTCTGTATTGGCCTTTTCTCCTGAAAAGTTTTAAAACTCTTCCTTAAAAAGGAGCGAGAGTACCCTCTTGTGGCCAGAGCCGAGAATAGCACTCTCGTGGCCTGTTTAAAATCCCCTTTGTCACTACAGATCCTGCGAAATCTCAGGAGCTGAGATTTCACCAGCCCAGCAAAGGTGTGCTTGGGATGGTGGCTGGTTTTAAAGAGCAGAGCGTGAGTGTCTGTCTCTTTAAAGAACACCCTCACATCCAGCCTGCCTGTCTCCCTGAACCCCACTCCTTTGTAGGTGGTGGTGTCCAGGAAGTCCACAGAGGTGTAGCTGGTGGTGGATTTGAGTGTGATCGACCTGTTATGAGTGTTCAGAGTGTGCAAGAATATTTTGAAGTCCTCCTCTGAGTGGGACCAGACACCCCAGATATCATCCAAATACCTGAGGTAGTGGAGGGGCTTCTTTTGGCAGGAGGCCAGGGCTGACGTCTCCCACTCAGCCATGAAAATGTTGGCGTACGCCGGGGCAAATTTCTTTCCCATGGCTGTGCCCTTAATTTGGAGGAAATAGTCCGAATTGAAAACAAAATCGTTTCTGGTCAAATTAATTTCTAATAGTTGAATTAGCTCTTTGTCTGGTCTCTTTTTGTCTTTGAATTTATAAAATGTATTTTTGACAGCCTGTATGCCCTCCTGTGTGTCAATATTAGTATACAGGCTGTCAATGTCAATAGTAAATAACATGGCGTTGTGCGGGATTTGAAGGCTCCTGATAAGTTCCACGAAATGGTATGTGTCTTTAATGTAACTGTCGTGTTTGATGGACAGGGGGTTCAAGAAAAAATCAATGTATTCTGCCGTGTTGTAGGTGTCACTGCTGCAGTCCGACACAATAGGCCTGCCTGGAGGGATTTCGTGCGGCCTACTCCATTTCGCAGGATCCTTGTGAATTTTAGGGAGCATATAGAACAGCCTGGGCCTGGGTTCAGGTGTGCCCCTAAGGTAAGTCTTTTGTTTAAAATTTATGAATTTTTTAATGTACAGATTATCTATAATTTTTTCTATTAATTTAATTGTGTCCGGATAAATAGGTTTCTCTAATTTGGAATAATATTTTGGATCGTTAAGCTGTCTATACCCCTCCCACAGGTACTGTTCCCTGTCCATAATGACCACCACACTGCCCTTATCAGCCGGCTTGATCACAATATTTTTATTATTTTTCAGCTCCTCCAGAGCAGCCACCTCCTCAGGGCTGAGGTTTGGCTCATTGTGGCTGAGTCTGAAGTGCTGATCAAAATGAGTGACATCAGCTGTGATGAGGGCAGTGAGCTCTGGCGGTAGTGTGCCAGCAGGGGGAGTCCATGTGGAGGATGGGGTGAATTTAGGGGGCTCTGTTTGTTGTTTATTTTGAAAGTGCGAAGCTAATTTTAATTGTCTATGATATTGCTGTAAGTCAAATCTACTTTTTTCTATGAGGTTCTTATTGCTGCCCTTTGTGGGAATAAAATTTAGGCCCCTGTTAAGCAGGGTCAATTGTGGGGTTGTGGGTTTGAAATTTTTGGCCAAAACTAATACATTTTTAGTCCCCTCCTGTGCGTGCAGGCTTCTGGGGATTTCTAGTTTAGGTGCTGGCCCCAATGCTGCAGCATGAGACCAGCAGTGTCCTTCGTCCAGTGAATTTTGTCCTCCACTGTTTTAAAGGAGCTGTTGGGGAGTTTGGGGATGTACTTTTGATTTTTTTGTATGTATTCGTTCAGGCGGAGGAGGGCATCCATCTCTGAGACGGGCAGGGCCCCCGAATAATTAATTAGAGGCACCCATATCTCCGCCTGAGGAAATTTGTGGGTGGCAGCCCTCACTGCCGCCTGCATTTGTTTCACTGTCGTTTGTTGTATGTTTTGGCCTCTGTTGTTCAGGCCGAAGGACAGGATCACCTTCTCCACCGTGGCGGAGACGATGGTCCTGGAGAGGATGGCCTCAGCGTGTCTGAAAGTGGCCCCTGGGAAGCTGTCGATCTGCAGCCCCTCGATGTCGCAGGGTGGGATTCTGGCGACATTCGAGTCCCCCATGATAAGCCACTTCTTGCTCACCCTGAGGTTCCAGTCCTTCATTTTGTTTCGTGTGTTCATGTGTCTGCTCGGTCTGCATGTCGGTGTCTGTAGAGTGCTGTCTGTGTGTGTTTGTTTCTCTGTTTCTCTAATTGTTGGTGTCTGTGGAGTGCTGTCTGTGTGTGTTTGTTTTTCTGTCTCTACAGGAGCCGCTGCTTTTGGCCCCAGACTGAGCTTTTTCTGGACAGCTGACCTCAGTCTGCCCGAAGGTGGCACGAGGGCAGGACTCGGACTGATGTCTTCGTCCAAGCCCTCGAACACACAGGGGTTTGGTGGTCTGTCGACCCTGGCTGGAGTGCGTGTGGCCCTCTGGGCCTTAGGTGAGGTCTCCCGAGGAGCAGGGGGGAGGGGGGTGTCCTCTCCCATCACCGGGGACCAGTCTCCCCGGGCAGGCTCCGTCATGGTGGCCACGGAGGTCACCATAGTCGGGCGCTGAGGGACAATGTCCGCCCTCACGACCATGACGTTGTCCCGAGGAGGGGTCACGGTGAGGGGGACGGGGGGGATGATGAGGGTGGGGGGCACGCACTCTGTTTGAGTCGCTGTTGGTGCAGGTGAGGGTGTTTGTGTGACTGGAGCTGTGAGTGTGGGTGTGTGTGTGTCTGTGGTCTGTGGGACCCCAGCCACTAACAGAGCCTCTGTCTGCTTTAATGTGTCCTCCTCCAGGCGGCGACCCAGGTTTCTGCGTGCCCAGGATGAAGCCACCTCAAAGGGCCTCCGCCAGTGGTGTGCAGACATGTGGGTGAGTTTCCCCACCTCCTGCTCCATGACCCCCTGATAGTGGTCTCTAAGAATCAGGACCGTGGTGAAGGCCCAATTCTTAGCGTTCCCCTCTATCAGTGCCTGCGTGTGAGGAGCGGGGGCCGCTGGCTTGATGTTATCAGCCAGCGACTGTCCCATTTTGGCGATGGCAGAGGGAGGTTCGTCCGCCGACACGTTTTTCAGGTGGTGGACAGTTTTGATGATGGTGTGTATCACACGCACCTTCCCAACAAAGTCGGGGTCGTCCGACCGTTCCTCCTCGCCACGCTGTTGTTGTTTGTTCCTATTCGTGTTGTTGTACGTGTTCCTGTTGTTGTACGTGTTCCTGTTGTTGTACGTGTTTCTGTTGTTGTATGTGTTTCTGTTGTCGTACGTGTTCCTGTTGTTGTACATGTTTCTGTTGTTGTACGTGTTTCTGTTGTTGTATGTATTTCTGTTGCTGTTCACGTACTTGTTGTTGTACTGTGTTCTCGTGAACTGCTTGTGTTTATTTGTGTTGTTTGTTCTAGGTCCGTAAGGAGCCCGGGTTTCCAAAAATTGAGGCCTGTAGCCTTGGTCAAAGGTTTGGCGAAAGCCTTCGCCACGCCTGCCACGGGTAACAGAGGCGTAGGAGGGCCTCTGTCCCGGGCCAGAGCGTGAGCGGCCGTACGGGGGAGAGTGACGTCTGCTGCGGCTGTAAGCCCAGGCTCGCACCTCTCCGCGGTGGTCAAGCCGGCCACGGCGGTAGCGAACCTCGGTCCAGCCAGCGTCCTCACTATATCCCCTCATGTTTTAACAGGTAAGTGTTAGGTTAAATCTATATATTTTTGTTTTTTTTGGTCTATATATTTTTGTTTTTTTTGGTCTTTTTTTGTTTTTTTTGAAAATAAAATGAAAATAAAATAAAACCACAATTTGGGTTGTAAAATAAAAGAGTTGTGAAAAAGATAAACTAAATAACAGGCTTTGTTGCAACGTTTCGACCCTAATCTGGGTCTTCTTCAGGCAGCCTGTTTAAAACAAAACAAAATAAAAGCTATTTCTCCTATATTCTCTAACTGACGTGTGTGTGTGTCTGCTCCTAGTGAGACGTCTGCTCTGTTCGAAGGGCGAAGAGAGAGTGAGGAGAGACGTGTGTATCTCCCCTCAGCACCTCTGCTCAGGCCCCTCCCTCGCAGACACACAGTCAGAGAGTCCTGCTCTGCATCCTTCGAATTTGAATTTGAATATCAGCCAATGGGAGAGCAGGATTTTTAATAATTGTTTTTTGTGGTTATATTTATTATATTTTATTAAAATTGTAGTTGTAAATAATTTTTGACTATGTGTTGTTTGTTTTGATGTGCTTTTTTCAAATTTTGGTGTTTGTATTTGATGAGTTTATGTAGTTTTTATAGATGGACGTGAGTATTTTGTTATTTAGGGTGTAAATTAACATTTATTTTTCAGGTAAAGGTAAGTATTGTTAATAGGGTGTATATTTATGTTAATAATGTTTATTTTCCAGGTATGGTAAGTATTGTTTTATTATTTATTGTTATTTAGATTAGGTGGAAATTTGAGGGTCAGGCAGGTCTCGTACGTGAGAGCTGGAGGCACGGGCGTGTTAGGGTTGGGGTTTGGGATCGGGTTAGGGTTAGGGTTAGGGGTTAGGGTTAGGGTTAGGGGTTAGGGGTTAGGGTTAGGGTCAGGGTCAGGGTTAGGGTTAGGGTAGGGTTAGGGGAAGGGTTAGGGTTAGGGTTAGGGATAGGGGAAGGGTTAGGGTTAGGGTTAGGGATAGGGGAAGGGTTAGGGTTAGGGTTAGGGATGGGGGAAGGGTTAGGGTTAGGGATAGGGGAAGGGTTAGGGTTAGGGTTAGGGATAGGGGAAGGGTTAGGGTTAGGGTTAGGGGAAGGGTTAGGGTTAGGGGAAGGGTTAGGGATAGGGGAAAGGTTAAGGTTAAGGTTAGGGGACCCGATCCAGTGCGCTGGCCATCACAGCTCCCCAGAGAGACCATGCCCTACTTCTCATTGAGGCCGTGGGGATGTCGCGTGCCCAGCCTCATAATCCAGAGGCGTTCGGACCTCCGCCTCTGAGCCACGCTCCATCTGGGGTTGGCCTCCAGGACAGAGACACGGACCGCGTCCCATCCGTGGAGGACGTAGTGTCCCACCACCAGCCTCTGAGTCTCCTTCTTCCTTAAAATATTATGTCTGTGCTGAGTGAACCTCACCAGGATTGTGTTTCCTGTCTCCCCAACATACTTTGCCCCACAGGTGGCACAGGTAACCAGGTAAACACAATTCCTGGTGAGAGGGCTTCCCCGCAGCTGACAGTGAAAAATTGTTTTTGTGTGTTTGTTTTGCAGCCATGTCTGGTGCTTGAAAAATTGTCTGTGACCTCTGGGTGCAGAGGTCAACAGAGACGGCAGTTTAGCCTTCACTAGATAGGATTGGAGATTCCTATTTTTTCTAAAGGCTGCAATGATCCTCCTCTCCTGCAGCCCCTGTGTGTCTGCCATAAAGGAGGTGAAATGACCCCTAATGACCCTCACAAGCTTCACAGTTGACGGGGAAAATGTAGTGACAAAGGGGAGGATTGGAGAGGTCTGTGTTGGCCTTTTCTCCAGAAAAGTCTTGAGACTTTTCCTTAAAAAGGAGCGAGGGTACCCTCTAGTGGCCAGAGCTGAGAACAGCGTTTTTGTGGCCTGCTTAAAATCCCCTTTGTCACTACAAATCCTATGAAACCTCAGGAGCTGAGATTTCACCAGCCCAGCAAAGGTGTGCTTGGGATGGTGGCTGGTTCTAAAGAGCAGAGCGTGAGTGTCTGTCTCCTTAAAAAATACCCTCACATCCAGCCTGCCTGTTTCACTGAACCCCGCTCCCTTGTAGGTGGTGGTGTCCAGGAAGTCGACCGAGGTGTAGCTGGTGGTGGATTTGAGGGTGATGGACTGGTTGTGGGTGTTCAGGGTCTGTAAAAAAACTTGGAAATCCTCCTCTGAGTGGGGCCAGACACCCCAGATATCGTCCAGATATCTGAGGTAATGGAGGGGTTTCTTTTGGCAGGAGGCCAGGGCTGATGTCTCCCACTCAGCCATGAAAATGTTGGCGTAAGCCGGGGCAAATTTCTTCCCCATGGCTGTGCCTTTGATTTGGAGGAAATAGTCCGAATTAAAAACAAAATCATTCCGGGTCAAATTAATTTCTAACAATTGAATTAGTTCCTTATCTGGTCTCTTTTTGTCCTTAAATTTGTAAAACGTGTTTTTGACAGCCTGTATGCCCTCCTGTGTGTCAATGTTAGTATACAGGCTGTCAATGTCAATAGTAAATAGCATGGCGTTTTGCGGGATTTGAAGGCTCCTAATAATGTCCACGAAATGATATGTGTCCTTAATGTAGCTCTCATGTTTGGTCGACAGGGGGTTCAGGAAGAAGTCGATGTATTCAGCCGTGTTGTAGGTGTCACTGCTGCAGTCCGACACAATGGGCCTGCCTGGAGGGATTTCGTGCGGCCTACTCCATTTCGCAGGATCCTTGTGAATTTTAGGGAGCATATAGAACAGCCTGGGCCTGGGTTCAGGTGTGCCCATAAGGTAAGTCTTTTGTTTGAAGTTAATAAATTTTTTAATGTAAAGATTGTCTATAATTTTTTCTATTAATTTAATTGTGTCCGGATAAATAGGTTTCTCTAATTTAGAATAATATTTTTTATCGTTAAGCTGTCTATACCCCTCCCACAGATACTGTTCCCTGTCCATAATGACCACCACACTGCCCTTATCAGCTGGCTTGATAACAATATTTTTATTATCTTTCAGCTCCTCCAGAGCAGCCACCTCCTCAGGGCTGAGGTTTGGCTCATTGTGGCTGAGTCTGAAGTGCTGATCAAAATGACTGACATCAGCTGTGATGAGGGCAGTGAGCTCTGGCGGTAGTGTGCCAGCAGGGGGCGTCCATGTGGAGGATGGGGTGAATTTAGGGGGCTCTGTTTGTTGTTTATGTTGGAAGTGTGAAGCTAATTTTAATTGTCTATGATATTGCTGTAAGTCAAATCTACTTTTTTCTATGAGGTTCTTATTGCTGCCCTTTGTGGGAATAAAATTTAGGCCCCTGTTAAGCAGGGTCAATTGTGGGGTTGTGGGTTCGAATTTTTTGGCCAAAACTAATACGTTTTTACTCCCCTCCTGTGCGTGCAGGCTTCTGGGGATTTCTAGTTTAAGTGCTGGCCCCAATGCTGCAGCATGAGACCAGCAGTGTCCTTCGTCCAGTGGATTTTGTCCTCCACTGTTTTAAAGGAGCTGTTGGGGAGTTTGGGGATGTACTTTTGATTTTTTTGTATGTATTCGTTCAGGCGGAGGAGGGCATCCATCTCCGAGACAGGCAGGGCCCCAGAATAATTAATTAAGGGCACCCATATCTCCGCCTGAGGAAATTTGTTGGTGGCAGCCCTCACTGCTGCCTGCATTTGTTTAATTGTTGTCTGTTGTATGTTTTGGCCTCTGTTGTTCAGGCCGAAGGACAGGATCACCTTCTCCACCGTGGCGGAGACGATGGTCCTGGAGAGGATGGCCTCAGCGTGTCTGAAGGTGGCCCCTGGGAAGCTGTCAATCTGCAGCCCCTCGATGTCGCAGGGTGGGATTCTGGCGACGTTCGAGTCTCCCATGATAAGCCACTTTTTCGTCACACTGAGGTTCCAGTCCTTCATCTTGTTTCGTGTGTTTATGTGTCTGCTTGGTCTACATGTCGGTGTCTGTGGAGTGCTGTCTGTGTGTGTTTGTGTTTGTGTTATTTTAGGGGGTGCTGTTTGTTTAGGAGCCGCTGCTTTTGGCCCCAGACTGAGCTTTTTCTGGACAGCTGACCTCAGTCTGCCCGAAGGTGGCATGAGGGCAGGACTCGGACTGATGTCCTCGTCCATGCCCTCGAACACACAGGGGTTTGGTGGTCTGTCGACCCTGGCTGGAGTGCGTGTGGTCCTCTGGGCCTTAGGTGAGGTCTCCTGAGGAGCAGGGGGGAGGGGGGTGTCCTCTCCCATCACCGGGGACCAGTCTCCCCGGGCAGGCTCCGTCATGGTGGCCACGGAGGTCACCCTAGTCGGGCGCTGAGGGACAATGTCCGCCCTCACGACCATGACGTTGTCCCGAGGAGGGGTCACGGTGAGGGGGACGGGGGGGATGATGAGGGTGGGGGGCACGCACTCTGTTTGAGTCGCTGTTGGTGCAGGTGAGGGTGTTTGTGTGACTGGAGCTGTGAGTGTGGGTGTCTGTGTGTGTGTGGTTGGAAGTGTGGGTGTGTGTGTGGTTGGGTTAGGGTTAGGGTTAGGGTTAGGGTTAGGGTTAGGGTTAGGGTTAGGGTTAGGGTTAGGGTTAGGGTTAGGGTTAGGGTTAGGGTTAGGGTTAGGGTTAGGGTTAGGGTTAGGGTAGGGTTAGGGTTAGGGTTAGGGTTAGGGTTAGGGTTAGGGTTAGGGTTAGGGTTAGGGTTAGGGTTGGGGTTTGGGATCGGGTTAGGGTTAGGGTTAGGGTTAGGGTTAGGGTTAGGGTTAGGGTTAGGGTTAGGGTTAGGGTTAGGGTTAGGGTTAGGGTTAGGGTTAGGGTTAGGGTTAGGGTTAGGGTTAGGGTTAGGGTTAGGGTTAGGGTTAGGGTTAGGGTTAGGGTTAGGGTTAGGGTTAGGGTTAGGGTTAGGGTTAGGGTTAGGGTTAGGGTTAGGGTTAGGGTTAGGGTTAGGGTTAGGGTTAGGGTTAGGGTTAGGGTTAGGGTTAGGGTTAGGGTTAGGGTTAGGGTTAGGGTTAGGGTTAGGGTTAGGGTTAGGGTTAGGGTTAGGGTTAGGGTTAGGGTTAGGGTTAGGGTTAGGGTTAGGGTTAGGGTTAGGGTTAGGGTTAGGGTTAGGGTTAGGGTTAGGGTTAGGGTTAGGGTTAGGGTTAGGGTTAGGGTTAGGGTTAGGGTTAGGGTTAGGGTTAGGGTTAGGGTTAGGGTTAGGGTTAGGGTTAGGGTTAGGGTTAGGGTTAGGGTTAGGGTTAGGGTTAGGGTTAGGGTTAGGGTTAGGGTTAGGGTTAGGGTTAGGGTTAGGGTTAGGGTTAGGGTTAGGGTTAGGGTTAGGGTTAGGGTTAGGGTTAGGGTTAGGGTTAGGGTTAGGGTTAGGGTTAGGGTTAGGGTTAGGGTTAGGGTTAGGGTTAGGGTTAGGGTTAGGGTTAGGGTTAGGGTTAGGGTTAGGGTTAGGGTTAGGGTTAGGGTTAGGGTTAGGGTTAGGGTTAGGGTTAGGGTTAGGGTTAGGGTTAGGGTTAGGGTTAGGGTTAGGGTTAGGGTTAGGGTTAGGGTTAGGGTTAGGGTTAGGGTTAGGGTTAGGGTTAGGGTTAGGGTTAGGGTTAGGGTTAGGGTTAGGGTTAGGGTTAGGGTTAGGGTTAGGGTTAGGGTTAGGGTTAGGGTTAGGGTTAGGGTTAGGGTTAGGGTTAGGGTTAGGGTTAGGGTTAGGGTTAGGGTTAGGGTTAGGGTTAGGGTTAGGGTTAGGGTTAGGGTTAGGGTTAGGGTTAGGGTTAGGGTTAGGGTTAGGGTTAGGGTTAGGGTTAGGGTTAGGGTTAGGGTTAGGGTTAGGGTTAGGGTTAGGGTTAGGGTTAGGGTTAGGGTTAGGGTTAGGGTTAGGGTTAGGGTTAGGGTTAGGGTTAGGGTTAGGGTTAGGGTTAGGGTTAGGGTTAGGGTTAGGGTTAGGGTTAGGGTTAGGGTTAGGGTTAGGGTTAGGGTTAGGGTTAGGGTTAGGGTTAGGGTTAGGGTTAGGGTTAGGGTTAGGGTTAGGGTTAGGGTTAGGGTTAGGGTTAGGGTTAGGGTTAGGGTTAGGGTTAGGGTTAGGGTTAGGGTTAGGGTTAGGGTTAGGGTTAGGGTTAGGGTTAGGGTTAGGGTTAGGGTTAGGGTTAGGGTTAGGGTTAGGGTTAGGGTTAGGGTTAGGGTTAGGGTTAGGGTTAGGGTTAGGGTTAGGGTTAGGGTTAGGGTTAGGGTTAGGGTTAGGGTTAGGGTTAGGGTTAGGGTTAGGGTTAGGGTTAGGGTTAGGGTTAGGGTTAGGGTTAGGGTTAGGGTTAGGGTTAGGGTTAGGGTTAGGGTTAGGGTTAGGGTTAGGGTTAGGGTTAGGGTTAGGGTTAGGGTTAGGGTTAGGGTTAGGGTTAGGGTTAGGGTTAGGGTTAGGGTTAGGGTTAGGGTTAGGGTTAGGGTTAGGGTTAGGGTTAGGGTTAGGGTTAGGGTTAGGGTTAGGGTTAGGGTTAGGGTTAGGGTTAGGGTTAGGGTTAGGGTTAGGGTTAGGGTTAGGGTTAGGGTTAGGGTTAGGGTTAGGGTTAGGGTTAGGGTTAGGGTTAGGGTTAGGGTTAGGGTTAGGGTTAGGGTTAGGGTTAGGGTTAGGGTTAGGGTTAGGGTTAGGGTTAGGGTTAGGGTTAGGGTTAGGGTTAGGGTTAGGGTTAGGGTTAGGGTTAGGGTTAGGGTTAGGGTTAGGGTTAGGGTTAGGGTTAGGGTTAGGGTTAGGGTTAGGGTTAGGGTTAGGGTTAGGGTTAGGGTTAGGGTTAGGGTTAGGGTTAGGGTTAGGGTTAGGGTTAGGGTTAGGGTTAGGGTTAGGGTTAGGGTTAGGGTTAGGGTTAGGGTTAGGGTTAGGGTTAGGGTTAGGGTTAGGGTTAGGGTTAGGGTTAGGGTTAGGGTTAGGGTTAGGGTTAGGGTTAGGGTTAGGGTTAGGGTTAGGGTTAGGGTTAGGGTTAGGGTTAGGGTTAGGGTTAGGGTTAGGGTTAGGGTTAGGGTTAGGGTTAGGGTTAGGGTTAGGGTTAGGGTTAGGGTTAGGGTTAGGGTTAGGGTTAGGGTTAGGGTTAGGGTTAGGGTTAGGGTTAGGGTTAGGGTTAGGGTTAGGGTTAGGGTTAGGGTTAGGGTTAGGGTTAGGGTTAGGGTTAGGGTTAGGGTTAGGGTTAGGGTTAGGGTTAGGGTTAGGGTTAGGGTTAGGGTTAGGGTTAGGGTTAGGGTTAGGGTTAGGGTTAGGGTTAGGGTTAGGGTTAGGGTTAGGGTTAGGGTTAGGGTTAGGGTTAGGGTTAGGGTTAGGGTTAGGGTTAGGGTTAGGGTTAGGGTTAGGGTTAGGGTTAGGGTTAGGGTTAGGGTTAGGGTTAGGGTTAGGGTTAGGGTTAGGGTTAGGGTTAGGGTTAGGGTTAGGGTTAGGGTTAGGGTTAGGGTTAGGGTTAGGGTTAGGGTTAGGGTTAGGGTTAGGGTTAGGGTTAGGGTTAGGGTTAGGGTTAGGGTTAGGGTTAGGGTTAGGGTTAGGGTTAGGGTTAGGGTTAGGGTTAGGGTTAGGGTTAGGGTTAGGGTTAGGGTTAGGGTTAGGGTTAGGGTTAGGGTTAGGGTTAGGGTTAGGGTTAGGGTTAGGGTTAGGGTTAGGGTTAGGGTTAGGGTTAGGGTTAGGGTTAGGGTTAGGGTTAGGGTTAGGGTTAGGGTTAGGGTTAGGGTTAGGGTTAGGGTTAGGGTTAGGGTTAGGGTTAGGGTTAGGGTTAGGGTTAGGGTTAGGGTTAGGGTTAGGGTTAGGGTTAGGGTTAGGGTTAGGGTTAGGGTTAGGGTTAGGGTTAGGGTTAGGGTTAGGGTTAGGGTTAGGGTTAGGGTTAGGGTTAGGGTTAGGGTTAGGGTTAGGGTTAGGGTTAGGGTTAGGGTTAGGGTTAGGGTTAGGGTTAGGGTTAGGGTTAGGGTTAGGGTTAGGGTTAGGGTTAGGGTTAGGGTTAGGGTTAGGGTTAGGGTTAGGGTTAGGGTTAGGGTTAGGGTTAGGGTTAGGGTTAGGGTTAGGGTTAGGGTTAGGGTTAGGGTTAGGGTTAGGGTTAGGGTTAGGGTTAGGGTTAGGGTTAGGGTTAGGGTTAGGGTTAGGGTTAGGGTTAGGGTTAGGGTTAGGGTTAGGGTTAGGGTTAGGGTTAGGGTTAGGGTTAGGGTTAGGGTTAGGGTTAGGGTTAGGGTTAGGGTTAGGGTTAGGGTTAGGGTTAGGGTTAGGGTTAGGGTTAGGGTTAGGGTTAGGGTTAGGGTTAGGGTTAGGGTTAGGGTTAGGGTTAGGGTTAGGGTTAGGGTTAGGGTTAGGGTTAGGGTTAGGGTTAGGGTTAGGGTTAGGGTTAGGGTTAGGGTTAGGGTTAGGGTTAGGGTTAGGGTTAGGGTTAGGGTTAGGGTTAGGGTTAGGGTTAGGGTTAGGGTTAGGGTTAGGGTTAGGGTTAGGGTTAGGGTTAGGGTTAGGGTTAGGGTTAGGGTTAGGGTTAGGGTTAGGGTTAGGGTTAGGGTTAGGGTTAGGGTTAGGGTTAGGGTTAGGGTTAGGGTTAGGGTTAGGGTTAGGGTTAGGGTTAGGGTTAGGGTTAGGGTTAGGGTTAGGGTTAGGGTTAGGGTTAGGGTTAGGGTTAGGGTTAGGGTTAGGGTTAGGGTTAGGGTTAGGGTTAGGGTTAGGGTTAGGGTTAGGGTTAGGGTTAGGGTTAGGGTTAGGGTTAGGGTTAGGGTTAGGGTTAGGGTTAGGGTTAGGGTTAGGGTTAGGGTTAGGGTTAGGGTTAGGGTTAGGGTTAGGGTTAGGGTTAGGGTTAGGGTTAGGGTTAGGGTTAGGGTTAGGGTTAGGGTTAGGGTTAGGGTTAGGGTTAGGGTTAGGGTTAGGGTTAGGGTTAGGGTTAGGGTTAGGGTTAGGGTTAGGGTTAGGGTTAGGGTTAGGGTTAGGGTTAGGGTTAGGGTTAGGGTTAGGGTTAGGGTTAGGGTTAGGGTTAGGGTTAGGGTTAGGGTTAGGGTTAGGGTTAGGGTTAGGGTTAGGGTTAGGGTTAGGGTTAGGGTTAGGGTTAGGGTTAGGGTTAGGGTTAGGGTTAGGGTTAGGGTTAGGGTTAGGGTTAGGGTTAGGGTTAGGGTTAGGGTTAGGGTTAGGGTTAGGGTTAGGGTTAGGGTTAGGGTTAGGGTTAGGGTTAGGGTTAGGGTTAGGGTTAGGGTTAGGGTTAGGGTTAGGGTTAGGGTTAGGGTTAGGGTTAGGGTTAGGGTTAGGGTTAGGGTTAGGGTTAGGGTTAGGGTTAGGGTTAGGGTTAGGGTTAGGGTTAGGGTTAGGGTTAGGGTTAGGGTTAGGGTTAGGGTTAGGGTTAGGGTTAGGGTTAGGGTTAGGGTTAGGGTTAGGGTTAGGGTTAGGGTTAGGGTTAGGGTTAGGGTTAGGGTTAGGGTTAGGGTTAGGGTTAGGGTTAGGGTTAGGGTTAGGGTTAGGGTTAGGGTTAGGGTTAGGGTTAGGGTTAGGGTTAGGGTTAGGGTTAGGGTTAGGGTTAGGGTTAGGGTTAGGGTTAGGGTTAGGGTTAGGGTTAGGGTTAGGGTTAGGGTTAGGGTTAGGGTTAGGGTTAGGGTTAGGGTTAGGGTTAGGGTTAGGGTTAGGGTTAGGGTTAGGGTTAGGGTTAGGGTTAGGGTTAGGGTTAGGGTTAGGGTTAGGGTTAGGGTTAGGGTTAGGGTTAGGGTTAGGGTTAGGGTTAGGGTTAGGGTTAGGGTTAGGGTTAGGGTTAGGGTTAGGGTTAGGGTTAGGGTTAGGGTTAGGGTTAGGGTTAGGGTTAGGGTTAGGGTTAGGGTTAGGGTTAGGGTTAGGGTTAGGGTTAGGGTTAGGGTTAGGGTTAGGGTTAGGGTTAGGGTTAGGGTTAGGGTTAGGGTTAGGGTTAGGGTTAGGGTTAGGGTTAGGGTTAGGGTTAGGGTTAGGGTTAGGGTTAGGGTTAGGGTTAGGGTTAGGGTTAGGGTTAGGGTTAGGGTTAGGGTTAGGGTTAGGGTTAGGGTTAGGGTTAGGGTTAGGGTTAGGGTTAGGGTTAGGGTTAGGGTTAGGGTTAGGGTTAGGGTTAGGGTTAGGGTTAGGGTTAGGGTTAGGGTTAGGGTTAGGGTTAGGGTTAGGGTTAGGGTTAGGGTTAGGGTTAGGGTTAGGGTTAGGGTTAGGGTTAGGGTTAGGGTTAGGGTTAGGGTTAGGGTTAGGGTTAGGGTTAGGGTTAGGGTTAGGGTTAGGGTTAGGGTTAGGGTTAGGGTTAGGGTTAGGGTTAGGGTTAGGGTTAGGGTTAGGGTTAGGGTTAGGGTTAGGGTTAGGGTTAGGGTTAGGGTTAGGGTTAGGGTTAGGGTTAGGGTTAGGGTTAGGGTTAGGGTTAGGGTTAGGGTTAGGGTTAGGGTTAGGGTTAGGGTTAGGGTTAGGGTTAGGGTTAGGGTTAGGGTTAGGGTTAGGGTTAGGGTTAGGGTTAGGGTTAGGGTTAGGGTTAGGGTTAGGGTTAGGGTTAGGGTTAGGGTTAGGGTTAGGGTTAGGGTTAGGGTTAGGGTTAGGGTTAGGGTTAGGGTTAGGGTTAGGGTTAGGGTTAGGGTTAGGGTTAGGGTTAGGGTTAGGGTTAGGGTTAGGGTTAGGGTTAGGGTTAGGGTTAGGGTTAGGGTTAGGGTTAGGGTTAGGGTTAGGGTTAGGGTTAGGGTTAGGGTTAGGGTTAGGGTTAGGGTTAGGGTTAGGGTTAGGGTTAGGGTTAGGGTTAGGGTTAGGGTTAGGGTTAGGGTTAGGGTTAGGGTTAGGGTTAGGGTTAGGGTTAGGGTTAGGGTTAGGGTTAGGGTTAGGGTTAGGGTTAGGGTTAGGGTTAGGGTTAGGGTTAGGGTTAGGGTTAGGGTTAGGGTTAGGGTTAGGGTTAGGGTTAGGGTTAGGGTTAGGGTTAGGGTTAGGGTTAGGGTTAGGGTTAGGGTTAGGGTTAGGGTTAGGGTTAGGGTTAGGGTTAGGGTTAGGGTTAGGGTTAGGGTTAGGGTTAGGGTTAGGGTTAGGGTTAGGGTTAGGGTTAGGGTTAGGGTTAGGGTTAGGGTTAGGGTTAGGGTTAGGGTTAGGGTTAGGGTTAGGGTTAGGGTTAGGGTTAGGGTTAGGGTTAGGGTTAGGGTTAGGGTTAGGGTTAGGGTTAGGGTTAGGGTTAGGGTTAGGGTTAGGGTTAGGGTTAGGGTTAGGGTTAGGGTTAGGGTTAGGGTTAGGGTTAGGGTTAGGGTTAGGGTTAGGGTTAGGGTTAGGGTTAGGGTTAGGGTTAGGGTTAGGGTTAGGGTTAGGGTTAGGGTTAGGGTTAGGGTTAGGGTTAGGGTTAGGGTTAGGGTTAGGGTTAGGGTTAGGGTTAGGGTTAGGGTTAGGGTTAGGGTTAGGGTTAGGGTTAGGGTTAGGGTTAGGGTTAGGGTTAGGGTTAGGGTTAGGGTTAGGGTTAGGGTTAGGGTTAGGGTTAGGGTTAGGGTTAGGGTTAGGGTTAGGGTTAGGGTTAGGGTTAGGGTTAGGGTTAGGGTTAGGGTTAGGGTTAGGGTTAGGGTTAGGGTTAGGGTTAGGGTTAGGGTTAGGGTTAGGGTTAGGGTTAGGGTTAGGGTTAGGGTTAGGGTTAGGGTTAGGGTTAGGGTTAGGGTTAGGGTTAGGGTTAGGGTTAGGGTTAGGGTTAGGGTTAGGGTTAGGGTTAGGGTTAGGGTTAGGGTTAGGGTTAGGGTTAGGGTTAGGGTTAGGGTTAGGGTTAGGGTTAGGGTTAGGGTTAGGGTTAGGGTTAGGGTTAGGGTTAGGGTTAGGGTTAGGGTTAGGGTTAGGGTTAGGGTTAGGGTTAGGGTTAGGGTTAGGGTTAGGGTTAGGGTTAGGGTTAGGGTTAGGGTTAGGGTTAGGGTTAGGGTTAGGGTTAGGGTTAGGGTTAGGGTTAGGGTTAGGGTTAGGGTTAGGGTTAGGGTTAGGGTTAGGGTTAGGGTTAGGGTTAGGGTTAGGGTTAGGGTTAGGGTTAGGGTTAGGGTTAGGGTTAGGGTTAGGGTTAGGGTTAGGGTTAGGGTTAGGGTTAGGGTTAGGGTTAGGGTTAGGGTTAGGGTTAGGGTTAGGGTTAGGGTTAGGGTTAGGGTTAGGGTTAGGGTTAGGGTTAGGGTTAGGGTTAGGGTTAGGGTTAGGGTTAGGGTTAGGGTTAGGGTTAGGGTTAGGGTTAGGGTTAGGGTTAGGGTTAGGGTTAGGGTTAGGGTTAGGGTTAGGGTTAGGGTTAGGGTTAGGGTTAGGGTTAGGGTTAGGGTTAGGGTTAGGGTTAGGGTTAGGGTTAGGGTTAGGGTTAGGGTTAGGGTTAGGGTTAGGGTTAGGGTTAGGGTTAGGGTTAGGGTTAGGGTTAGGGTTAGGGTTAGGGTTAGGGTTAGGGTTAGGGTTAGGGTTAGGGTTAGGGTTAGGGTTAGGGTTAGGGTTAGGGTTAGGGTTAGGGTTAGGGTTAGGGTTAGGGTTAGGGTTAGGGTTAGGGTTAGGGTTAGGGTTAGGGTTAGGGTTAGGGTTAGGGTTAGGGTTAGGGTTAGGGTTAGGGTTAGGGTTAGGGTTAGGGTTAGGGTTAGGGTTAGGGTTAGGGTTAGGGTTAGGGTTAGGGTTAGGGTTAGGGTTAGGGTTAGGGTTAGGGTTAGGGTTAGGGTTAGGGTTAGGGTTAGGGTTAGGGTTAGGGTTAGGGTTAGGGTTAGGGTTAGGGTTAGGGTTAGGGTTAGGGTTAGGGTTAGGGTTAGGGTTAGGGTTAGGGTTAGGGTTAGGGTTAGGGTTAGGGTTAGGGTTAGGGTTAGGGTTAGGGTTAGGGTTAGGGTTAGGGTTAGGGTTAGGGTTAGGGTTAGGGTTAGGGTTAGGGTTAGGGTTAGGGTTAGGGTTAGGGTTAGGGTTAGGGTTAGGGTTAGGGTTAGGGTTAGGGTTAGGGTTAGGGTTAGGGTTAGGGTTAGGGTTAGGGTTAGGGTTAGGGTTAGGGTTAGGGTTAGGGTTAGGGTTAGGGTTAGGGTTAGGGTTAGGGTTAGGGTTAGGGTTAGGGTTAGGGTTAGGGTTAGGGTTAGGGTTAGGGTTAGGGTTAGGGTTAGGGTTAGGGTTAGGGTTAGGGTTAGGGTTAGGGTTAGGGTTAGGGTTAGGGTTAGGGTTAGGGTTAGGGTTAGGGTTAGGGTTAGGGTTAGGGTTAGGGTTAGGGTTAGGGTTAGGGTTAGGGTTAGGGTTAGGGTTAGGGTTAGGGTTAGGGTTAGGGTTAGGGTTAGGGTTAGGGTTAGGGTTAGGGTTAGGGTTAGGGTTAGGGTTAGGGTTAGGGTTAGGGTTAGGGTTAGGGTTAGGGTTAGGGTTAGGGATAGGGTTAGGGTTAGGGTTAGGGTTAGGGTTAGGGTTAGGGTTAGGGTTAGGGTTAGGGTTAGGGTTAGGGTTAGGGTTAGGGTTAGGGTTAGGGTTAGGGTTAGGGTTAGGGTTAGGGTTAGGGTTAGGGTTAGGGTTAGGGTTAGGGTTAGGGTTAGGGTTAGGGTTAGGGTTAGGGTTAGGGTTAGGGTTAGGGTTAGGGTTAGGGTTAGGGTTAGGGTTAGGGTTAGGGTTAGGGTTAGGGTTAGGGTTAGGGTTAGGGTTAGGGTTAGGGTTAGGGTTAGGGTTAGGGTTAGGGTTAGGGTTAGGGTTAGGGTTAGGGTTAGGGTTAGGGTTAGGGTTAGGGTTAGGGTTAGGGTTAGGGTTAGGAGGTTAGGGTTAGGGTTAGGGTTAGGGTTAGGGTTAGGGTTAGGGTTAGGGTTAGGGTTAGGGTTAGGGTTAGGGTTAGGGTTAGGGTTAGGGTTAGGGTTAGGGTTAGGGTTAGGGTTAGGGTTAGGGTTAGGGTTAGGGTTAGGGTTAGGGTTAGGGTTAGGGTTAGGGTTAGGGTTAGGGTTAGGGTTAGGGTTAGGGTTAGGGTTAGGGTTAGGGTTAGGGTTAGGGTTAGGGTTAGGGTTAGGGTTAGGGTTAGGGTTAGGGTTAGGGTTAGGGTTAGGGTTAGGGTTAGGGTTAGGGTTAGGGTTAGGGTTAGGGTTAGGGTTAGGGTTAGGGTTAGGGTTAGGGTTAGGGTTAGGGTTAGGGTTAGGGTTAGGGTTAGGGTTAGGGTTAGGGTTAGGGTTAGGGTTAGGGTTAGGGTTAGGGTTAGGGTTAGGGTTAGGGTTAGGGTTAGGGTTAGGGTTAGGGTTAGGGTTAGGGTTAGGGTTAGGGTTAGGGTTAGGGTTAGGGTTAGGGTTAGGGTTAGGGTTAGGGTTAGGGTTAGGGTTAGGGTTAGGGTTAGGGTTAGGGTTAGGGTTAGGGTTAGGGTTAGGGTTAGGGTTAGGGTTAGGGTTAGGGTTAGGGTTAGGGTTAGGGTTAGGGTTAGGGTTAGGGTTAGGGTTAGGGTTAGGGTTAGGGTTAGGGTTAGGGTTAGGGTTAGGGTTAGGGTTAGGGTTAGGGTTAGGGTTAGGGTTAGGGTTAGGGTTAGGGTTAGGGTTAGGGTTAGGGTTAGGGTTAGGGTTAGGGTTAGGGTTAGGGTTAGGGTTAGGGTTAGGGTTAGGGTTAGGGTTAGGGTTAGGGTTAGGGTTAGGGTTAGGGTTAGGGTTAGGGTTAGGGTTAGGGTTAGGGTTAGGGTTAGGGTTAGGGTTAGGGTTAGGGTTAGGGTTAGGGTTAGGGTTAGGGTTAGGGTTAGGGTTAGGGTTAGGGTTAGGGTTAGGGTTAGGGTTAGGGTTAGGGTTAGGGTTAGGGTTAGGGTTAGGGTTAGGGTTAGGGTTAGGGTTAGGGTTAGGGTTAGGGTTAGGGTTAGGGTTAGGGTTAGGGTTAGGGTTAGGGTTAGGGTTAGGGTTAGGGTTAGGGTTAGGGTTAGGGTTAGGGTTAGGGTTAGGGTTAGGGTTAGGGTTAGGGTTAGGGTTAGGGTTAGGGTTAGGGTTAGGGTTAGGGTTAGGGTTAGGGTTAGGGTTAGGGTTAGGGTTAGGGTTAGGGTTAGGGTTAGGGTTAGGGTTAGGGTTAGGGTTAGGGTTAGGGTTAGGGTTAGGGTTAGGGTTAGGGTTAGGGTTAGGGTTAGGGTTAGGGTTAGGGTTAGGGTTAGGGTTAGGGTTAGGGTTAGGGTTAGGGTTAGGGTTAGGGTTAGGGTTAGGGTTAGGGTTAGGGTTAGGGTTAGGGTTAGGGTTAGGGTTAGGGTTAGGGTTAGGGTTAGGGTTAGGGTTAGGGTTAGGGTTAGGGTTAGGGTTAGGGTTAGGGTTAGGGTTAGGGTTAGGGTTAGGGTTAGGGTTAGGGTTAGGGTTAGGGTTAGGGTTAGGGTTAGGGTTAGGGTTAGGGTTAGGGTTAGGGTTAGGGTTAGGGTTAGGGTTAGGGTTAGGGTTAGGGTTAGGGTTAGGGTTAGGGTTAGGGTTAGGGTTAGGGTTAGGGTTAGGGTTAGGGTTAGGGTTAGGGTTAGGGTTAGGGTTAGGGTTAGGGTTAGGGTTAGGGTTAGGGTTAGGGTTAGGGTTAGGGTTAGGGTTAGGGTTAGGGTTAGGGTTAGGGTTAGGGTTAGGGTTAGGGTTAGGGTTAGGGTTAGGGTTAGGGTTAGGGTTAGGGTTAGGGTTAGGGTTAGGGTTAGGGTTAGGGTTAGGGTTAGGGTTAGGGTTAGGGTTAGGGTTAGGGTTAGGGTTAGGGTTAGGGTTAGGGTTAGGGTTAGGGTTAGGGTTAGGGTTAGGGTTAGGGTTAGGGTTAGGGTTAGGGTTAGGGTTAGGGTTAGGGTTAGGGTTAGGGTTAGGGTTAGGGTTAGGGTTAGGGTTAGGGTTAGGGTTAGGGTTAGGGTTAGGGTTAGGGTTAGGGTTAGGGTTAGGGTTAGGGTTAGGGTTAGGGTTAGGGTTAGGGTTAGGGTTAGGGTTAGGGTTAGGGTTAGGGTTAGGGTTAGGGTTAGGGTTAGGGTTAGGGTTAGGGTTAGGGTTAGGGTTAGGGTTAGGGTTAGGGTTAGGGTTAGGGTTAGGGTTAGGGTTAGGGTTAGGGTTAGGGTTAGGGTTAGGGTTAGGGTTAGGGTTAGGGTTAGGGTTAGGGTTAGGGTTAGGGTTAGGGTTAGGGTTAGGGTTAGGGTTAGGGTTAGGGTTAGGGTTAGGGTTAGGGTTAGGGTTAGGGTTAGGGTTAGGGTTAGGGTTAGGGTTAGGGTTAGGGTTAGGGTTAGGGTTAGGGTTAGGGTTAGGGTTAGGGTTAGGGTTAGGGTTAGGGTTAGGGTTAGGGTTAGGGTTAGGGTTAGGGTTAGGGTTAGGGTTAGGGTTAGGGTTAGGGTTAGGGTTAGGGTTAGGGTTAGGGTTAGGGTTAGGGTTAGGGTTAGGGTTAGGGTTAGGGTTAGGGTTAGGGTTAGGGTTAGGGTTAGGGTTAGGGTTAGGGTTAGGGTTAGGGTTAGGGTTAGGGTTAGGGTTAGGGTTAGGGTTAGGGTTAGGGTTAGGGTTAGGGTTAGGGTTAGGGTTAGGGTTAGGGTTAGGGTTAGGGTTAGGGTTAGGGTTAGGGTTAGGGTTAGGGTTAGGGTTAGGGTTAGGGTTAGGGTTAGGGTTAGGGTTAGGGTTAGGGTTAGGGTTAGGGTTAGGGTTAGGGTTAGGGTTAGGGTTAGGGTTAGGGTTAGGGTTAGGGTTAGGGTTAGGGTTAGGGTTAGGGTTAGGGTTAGGGTTAGGGTTAGGGTTAGGGTTAGGGTTAGGGTTAGGGTTAGGGTTAGGGTTAGGGTTAGGGTTAGGGTTAGGGTTAGGGTTAGGGTTAGGGTTAGGGTTAGGGTTAGGGTTAGGGTTAGGGTTAGGGTTAGGGTTAGGGTTAGGGTTAGGGTTAGGGTTAGGGTTAGGGTTAGGGTTAGGGTTAGGGTTAGGGTTAGGGTTAGGGTTAGGGTTAGGGTTAGGGTTAGGGTTAGGGTTAGGGTTAGGGTTAGGGTTAGGGTTAGGGTTAGGGTTAGGGTTAGGGTTAGGGTTAGGGTTAGGGTTAGGGTTAGGGTTAGGGTTAGGGTTAGGGTTAGGGTTAGGGTTAGGGTTAGGGTTAGGGTTAGGGTTAGGGTTAGGGTTAGGGTTAGGGTTAGGGTTAGGGTTAGGGTTAGGGTTAGGGTTAGGGTTAGGGTTAGGGTTAGGGTTAGGGTTAGGGTTAGGGTTAGGGTTAGGGTTAGGGTTAGGGTTAGGGTTAGGGTTAGGGTTAGGGTTAGGGTTAGGGTTAGGGTTAGGGTTAGGGTTAGGGTTAGGGTTAGGGTTAGGGTTAGGGTTAGGGTTAGGGTTAGGGTTAGGGTTAGGGTTAGGGTTAGGGTTAGGGTTAGGGTTAGGGTTAGGGTTAGGGTTAGGGTTAGGGTTAGGGTTAGGGTTAGGGTTAGGGTTAGGGTTAGGGTTAGGGTTAGGGTTAGGGTTAGGGTTAGGGTTAGGGTTAGGGTTAGGGTTAGGGTTAGGGTTAGGGTTAGG
>NW_027636532.1:32500-37624 GCF_947650265.1 Symphodus melops | reverse complement strand
GGGCCGAATCAGGAGGTCCAGGTCTTTGGGTCTGTGGTCAGGGATCTTCTTCATGAAGGAGGAGATGGAGGACAGGAAGGACTCCATGTTGAAGGTGGAGTTAAACAGCACCACGTCTGACACCAGGCTGCAGACAGGAACATAGCTTTATTTAGCTAGCGCTGCCTCTTACCTACAAACTGCGTCTAAAAGGTCCTCGCCATCAGCCGTTTCTTTAGCTCTGGTTAAAAACAGCTCCAATCCTTCATGTCACTCCTGCCTCACTGACCAACCAAATTACAAGAAGGGGCGGGACTTCTGGCGTCGGCTGCCGCCGGGACACGACTGAGTGATGTAACATGGAAGGAAACATGAAACAAACTGCGGTATCACCTGCTGTGAACTCTGACAGACTCTGAAGCTTTTATCCAATCAGAGGCTCCTAACAACCACTGATCTGAAACTGCTCTAACCACGTTAGCAGACTCAGGCATCGACTCGCTGCCCTGCAGATCAACAACAATCTGTTTTTCCTGTCGCACAGCTGATTAATGACATGCAGCTTGTTCACCAATCAAAGGACAAACTGTCATAGCTGAAAGGACTCTGAAATACTTCCTGTAAAGTTTGTCTTCAGATAACGCAGATGTTTAGAATTTGTCCTGACTGAATTATGTTTCTGAGGTTAAAGGTCACATGATCTCCTCCTCCTCGTCAGGTGAAATCAGTGTCCTCGCTCCTCTTCATCATGTGTGTGAAGTGTGTTGTTGTAAATCCACTCTGATCCTGTATTTGATCATGTCTATAAACCCCTCTATTTCAGCCCTGCTCAGAACAGGCTGTTTCTGTGTCTGTAGCTTTAAATATGTAAATGAGCTGTGTCTGACCACGCCCCCTCTCTGGAAGGGCTCGGGTGTACTCGCTGCTTTCTGGCTCCATGTCCTATTGTTTACGGTGAGAAGGCAGACTCAGAGGGCAGAACAAACACCTAGCTGTGGGAGTGTCACCCACCTGGGGGAGGGGCTACTGCCCTTTGTGATGTCATGAAGGGGAGGGGCTACTGCCCTTTGTGATGTCATGAAGGGAACATCTCCAAACGGCCTGTTTGAGCAGGCAGAAGACGGAGAGGATGGACTTTTCTCATGATTGGGGGGGTTTGTAGAGAAGAGACACAGAAGAACATGGAGGAGAGGATTCTGGGTAATAAATGACCTTTAAAGGAGCTGACACGTCTCAGCTGTGTGCAGTGAGAAGCTGATTAACATATTTAAAGTCACGACTTGAATTTCATAGATTAGTTGTTTATAAAAGAGGACATGTTGGGTTATTTGAGGATGATTTATGATAATTTCTCGTTCAAACAGTTTACGCTTCATCACGTCGTTAACGTCTGCACTAACGAGGTCGGACAGCAAACAGAAGCTGGTCACACTGCATCACATGACAGAGCTCCTTTAACCCTCAGGACGCTTCACGACTTCTTCTTGGATCAGAGATTCACTGACTTTGATCAAACTATATTTTTATAGAACTGTTGACAGACCATCGTCTGGAACAAAGAGCGCCAAGGCAGCCATCTTATCTGCTGCTGCACGCCAACATGTCAGACGACGTCTTGTAAGAGCTGATACTGCTCACTGCCTTCACTTCCCTCTGCCGCCCTCGGTAACCACTGTCAGGGCGCCTCCGCCGCCCTCGGTAGCCACCGTCAGATGTGTGTTTATATTTATACGATGTAACGCAGTCGTGTCCTGACATCAGCAGCTACACCTGAAACTGTTCCCTCCAAAAAACAAGGCAGTTATTCCTCCACAAAGCCCCGCCCCCTCGTGATTTTGATTGGTTAGTGAGGGAAAGACGCCCTGTTTGCAGAGACCTGGTGATTTAGAACCCATCACGCCATTCTCACGAGATAAGTGAAGTGTGTGTTTTGACACCTGAAAGGTCTCCAGCGCACCGGAGCACTCGGTTATGACGCTGTCACATGATCAGATGATAACTGATGAGCCTGCTCAAATGTTCCTGCCTGCATGGAGAGCTTTGATTCTCCACCCGACCCGACAGGTTCCGTCGATTCAGCACACCTGCCCTGCCGCTCCTGTGCACCTGACCTGCCTGACCAAGAGGAGGTTTGATGAAAGGAAATAGCCAGACCAGATTCCCTCCTCAGCCCGGACGGGATTCACATGGCGGGCTGAGACGGTCCGTCTCCTGGAGGGGGACCTGGATATGAAGGAGCGGCTCCCAGTTAACGGGCCGGGCTTGGACAGAACCTGCACAGGCTCGGGCTGCATGCTGCCATGAAGGTAATCATCATCATCTTTAGAGGCCCGGCTCGTCTGATGGATCACAACTTGCTGTTTGAACAAAGAGGTCTCTGAATCAGCGGAGCCTCCTGAAAGCTGTCACAACTTTGATCTATAGTCACTGGCCTCCATAATCCTGGACCGGGCAGAAACAGGGCACGGAGAACACAGGATGACCAGGATGTGGATTCACACGTGACTAACATGACTAACAGACGGCCTCCCAGGTGATCGTGTGTGAAGAACAGTGGGGATAGCTTACCATGACAGAACCTGGTTGTACCCGTACTGGAAGTCTCTGTCCTGGTCTTTACGGACCGGGTACACCAGCTGGTTCTCGTGGAAGTACAGAACCTTCTTCAGGCGGGACAGATCAGGTCTGAGAGCCACCAGCTCACACAGGTTCAGGACTGAGCTGCTGAACAGAACTCTGAAGGAGAGAAACCACAGATACATGACATCCCCTATGTGACATCACCTGAGTGACATCACCTGTGTGACATCACCCGAGTGTTCTCACCTGTAGGAGTGACAGGTGGGGGTGTTCTCACCTGTAGGAGTGACAGGTGGGGATGTTCTCACCTGTAGGAGTGACAGGTGGGGATGTTCTGGCTGAAGTGCAGCGCCGCTGTTCTTGCCCTCCAGTGCCATTTCTTGGCGGGTAGCGTGAAGACGGAGACGCTGGCGATGTGTTCCTTCAGCAGGTCCATCAGCTGTTTGTGAGAGCCGCCATAAAAGGGCTCCACCAACAGGACGCTGGGAGAATCACACCTCTGGAACACAGAGAGAGTCTGTTAGCCTACTAGCTTCCAGCTAGCTAGATAGCTAGATAGATACTTTATTGATCCCGAGGGAAATTCAAGGCATCCAGTAGCAGTATACAGACAGGCAGGACACAAGACATTAGTTACAATACACACCCGCTGTCCCCCCCCCCCTCTCTATACAATAATCCCCCACACAAGATTTAGCAGCCCCTATGTGACTAAGAGTAAACATAATTAAGTTAAACCTGTGCAGTTAGCATTAGCATTAGACTTAAACTATATAGCATAAATGTACATAACTTGTGAAGGAGAGAAAAACGTGCTGATTAAAAGAGACCTGTAAACAGTTAAAGAGCCTTAGAAACAAAGTGCTGACCTTCTAGAAACTAGTTCCATGTGCATGTACAGAGGTGTTTGAGGTAGTGCCAGAGGTGTGAGTACAGTCATTAAACAGTCAATGCAGGGATGCAGACTGGGCCATTAAAGTGCTCAGCAACATAAAGGAGCAGTGATTAGCATTAAGTGTCCAAAACAATAAGATGAAACCAGGAGTGATTCGGGTGATTGCCATTAAAGTACCCAACTATTGAGGAGCAGATTAGCATTAAGTGCAGAGGGTGGTGTGTGTTGTCCATGATGGAGAGCATTTTGTCCAGAGACCTCCTCTCTACCACTGTCACCAGTGAGTCCAGCTCTGTACCCCCCACAGAGCCGGCCCTCCTCACCAGTGAGTCCAGCTCTGTACCCCCCACAGAGCCAGCCCTCCTCACCAGTGAGTCCAGCTCTGTACCCACCACAGAGCCGGCCCTCCTCACCAGTCTGTCCAGGCGTGCTGCGTCCCTCTTCTTGCAGCTTCCTCCCCAGCACACCACGGCATAGAAGAGGACGCTGGACACCACAGACTGGTAGAACATCTGCAGCAGCTTTTTGCAGATTTTGAAGGACCCCAGCCTTCTCAGGAAGTACAGACCACTCTGTCCCTTCCTGCAGGTAGTGTCCATGTTAGGAGACCAGTCCAACTTGTCATCCAGCTGCAGCCCCAGGTACCCGTAGGTCCTGACCACCTCCACATCGACCCCCCCGATGGAAACAGGTTCTAGATGTGGTTTGTTCCTTCGGAAGTCCACCACCATCTCCTTGGTCTTGGAGGTGTTTAGCTGCAGATGGTTGGCACTGCACCACGTCACAAAGTCCTCGATCAGGCTCCTGTACTCCTCCTCCTGTCCATCCCTGACACAAGCAACTATCGCAGTGTCGTCCGAGTATTTCTGCATGTGGCAGAGCTCAGAGTTATACTGGAAGTCAGAGGTGTACAGGGTGAACAGGACAGGGGAGAGCACGGTCCCCTGTGGTGCTCCGGTGCTGCTGACCACAGTGTCAGATGTGCAGTCCTTCAGTCTGACGTACTGTGGTCTCTCTGTGAGGTAGTCCGTGATCCACCTCACCAGGTGCGAGTCCACCCTCATCTCGGTCAGCTTGTCTCTCAGTAGGAGGGGATGGATGGTGTCGAAAGCGCTTGAGAAATCAAAGAACATGATTCTCATCACGCTGCTCCCTTTGTCCAGATGAGAGTAAGCCCTGTGTAGAAGATAGAGGATGGCATCGTCCACGCCCACCTTTGCCTGGTATGCAAACTGCAGGGGATCCTGTGCGTGTTGGACCTGGGGTCTGAGGTGTTGGAGCAGCAGCCGTTCAAAGGTCTTCATAACGTGGGATGTCAGAGCAATAGGTCTGAAGTCGCCTGGCTCACTGGGGTTTTTCTTCTTGGGGACCGGGGTGAGGCACGAGGTCTTCCAGAGCACAGGAACCTTCCCAAGCCGCAGGCTCATGTTGAAGATGTGCTGAAGTGGCTCCCCCAGCTCAGCAGAGCAGGCCTTTAGCATCCTGGGACACACCTTGTCCGGGCCTGCTGCCTTCCTGGGGCGGAGTCTCTTCAGCTCCTTGCTCACCTGGTCTCTGGTGATGGTGGGGGGGAGGGGGGATGGATTGTCTCTGGAGAATGTGTTTGTCCTGGTGGGGGTGTTGGGGGGAGTGAGAGGGAGGGAGGGGGTGTGTAGAGGGGTGCTGGGGGG
>NW_027636532.1:17500-27500 GCF_947650265.1 Symphodus melops | reverse complement strand
TCCTACCACAATAAAAGCCTGGTGTGTGGAGACGTGCTGATGTTCCCTACCACAATAAAAGCCTGGTGTGTGGGGACATGCTGATGTTCCCTACCACAATAAAAGCCTGGTGTGTGGCGACATGCTGATGTTCCCTACCACAATAAAAGCCTGGTGTGTGGCAAAGTGCTGATGTTCCCTTCCACAATAAAAGCCTGGTGTGTGGGGACATGCTGATGTTCCCTACCACAATAAAAGCCTGGTGTGTGGGGACATGCTGATGTTCCCTACCACAATAAAAGCCTGGTGTGTGGGGACATGCTGATGTTCCCTACCACAATAAAAGCCTGGTGTGTGGGGACATGCTGATGTTCCCTACCACAATAAAAGCCTGGTGTGTGGGGACATGCTGATGTTCCCTACCACAATAAAGGCCTGGTGTGTGGCGACATGCTGATGTTCCCTACCACAATAAAAGCCTGGTGTGTGGCAAAGTGCTGATGTTCCCTACCACAATAAAAGCCTGGTGTGTGGGGACATGCTGATGTTCCCTACCACAATAAAAGCCTGGTGTGTGGCAAAGTGCTGATGTTCCCTACCACAATAAAAGCCTGGTGTGTGGGGACATGCTGATGTTCCCTACCACAATAAAAGCCTGGTGTGTGGCAAAGTGCTGATGTTCCCTACCACAATAAAAGCCTGGTGTGTGGGGACATGCTGATGTTCCCTACCACAATAAAAGCCTGGTGTGTGGGGACATGCTGATGTTCCCTACCACAATAAAAGCCTGGTGTGTGGCGAGCAGACTGAAGGCCTGACTGTGTGTTTGTCGGCTCTGAGACGACGCTGAGTGACAGCAGGACGATATGAAGCCCTCACAATGGCTGGATGTTAGTATGTAGATGTGAGCAGGCGACTGGATGTGATTGGCTGGAGGACGTGTGCGGCGTCCTCAGGGACGCCTGCTGTTTCTGAATGTTTCTGTTGCAGCAGCAGAAAGTGAAGTTTGCAGAAACCACAGAAGAAGAATCAGTCCATTACGGAGCAGCAGGAAGCCTCCCACTGATTCCAGTCTGTCCATTAATCGGCCACAATGGGAGCAGGGACGCACTCAGCGGGCCGCAGACCGCTCATCAGCACTATCTGCTCCCATCAGCTGCAGGAAATGAGCTGACGGCGTGCACGCCGGGAGCAGCACGGGGTCAATGTGTCACCATCTGATTGGAGACGGAAACATAATGTCCTCTTTGTGCTCTGAACGGCTCAATCTATTTCTGCCTGCTGCTGCAGGAACCAGGAGCACGTGTGACCTTCAGACCACCTTCAACCCAGGACCCAGTCTGGACCAGACTCACAGGACCAGGGACAGAGGGGGGGGGGGGGTCCAGAACCACTAAGACCAGGATTCAGTCTGGACCAAACTCACAGGACCAGGGAGAGGGGGGGGGTCCAGAACCACTAAGACCAGGATTCAGTCTGGACCAAACTCACAGGACCAGGGAGAGGGGGGGGTCCAGAACCACCAAGACCAGGACTCAGAGGCTGGTACACACACACACATACATACAGAGAAACACACACACAGAGAGAAACACAAACTCATTTACACACACACACACACACACACACACACACACACACACACACACACACACACACACACACACACACACACACACACACACACACACACACACACACACACACACACACACAGCGGGGGATTCCACACACTCATCTCACCTTCCTGCCTGCTGAAGCTCAGATGGAGGAGCAGGAGACGAAGGGTTAATGTCAGTGGTTTCCCCGGGGGGAGGAGGGGGAGGGGGGGGTCCCCTGTGAGCGGGCCGGGGAGCGAGGGGTTAATCTAACCAAACTGATGAGTCAATGTACGTGAACCATCAAACACATGATGTCACGCTGCACGCCGTGTTTCTACCACGAGGTCATTGACCTCCAACACGTCTGAGCCGGAGACGTGATGCTGATCAGAACAACAATCAGCCTAACGGACAGGCCGCAGTCCTCCAAGAGGACGGCCCGGGTTCAAATCCCTCACCTGTGACTTCTGTCCTGCACATTCTCCCTCTCTCTCTGTGTCTGTCTGTCTCTCCCTCTCTCTCTGTGTCTCCGTCTGTCTCTCCCTCTCTCTCTGTGTCTGTCTGTCTCTCCCTCTCTCTCTGTGTCTCCGTCTGTCTCTCCCTCTCTCTCTGTGTCTGTCTGTCTCTCCCTCTCTCTCTGTGTCTCCGTCTGTCTCTCCCTCTCTCTCTGTGTCTGTCTGTCTCTCCCTCTCTCTCTGTGTCTGTCTGTCTCTCCCTCTCTCTCTGTGTCTCCGTCTGTCTCTCCCTCTCTCTCTGTGTCTCCGTCTGTCTCTCCCTCTCTCTGTGTCTCCGTCTGTCTCTCCCTCTCTCTCTGTGTCTGTCTGTCTCTCCCTCTCTCTCTGTGTCTGTCTGTCTCTCCCTCTCTCTCTGTGTCTCCGTCTGTCTCTCCCTCTCTCTCTGTCTCTCCCTCTCTCCCTGTGTCTACGTCTGTCTCTCCCTCTCTCTCTGTGTCTGTCTGTCTCTCCCTCTCTCTCTGTGTCTCTGTCTGTCTCTCCCTCTCTCTCTGTGTCTCTGTCTGTCTCTCCCTCTCTCTGTGTGTCTCTGTCTCTCTCTGTGTCTCTGTCTGTCTCTCCCTCTCTCTCTGTGTCTCTGTCTGTCTCTCCCTCTCTGTCTCTCCCTCTCTCTCTGTGTCTCTGTCTCTCTCTGTGTCTGTCTGTCTCTCCCTCTCTCTCTGTGTCTCTGTCTCTCTCTGTGTCTGTCTGTCTCTCCCTCTCTCTCTGTGTCTCTGTCTGTCTCTCCCTCTCTCTCTGTGTCTCTCTCTGTGTCTCTGTCTCTCTCTCTCTCTCTGTCTCTCCCTCTCTCTCTGTGTCTCTGTCTGTCTCTCCCTCTCTCTCTGTGTCTCTCTCTCTGTGTCTCTGTCTGTCTCTCTCTCTCTCTCTCCCTCTCTGTCTGTGTCTGTCTGTCTCTCCCTCTCTCTCTGTGTCTCTGTCTGTCTCTCCCTCTCTCTCTGTGTCTCTGTCTGTCTCTCCCTCTCTCTCTGTGTCTGTCTGTCTCTCCCTCTCTCTCTGTGTCTGTCTGTCTCTCCCTCTCTCTCTGTGTCTGTCTGTCTCTCCCTCTCTCTCTCTCTGTGTCTCTGTCTGTCTCTCCCTCTCTCTCTCTCTGTGTCTCTGTCTGTCTCTCCCTCTCTCTCTGTGTCTCTGTCTGTCTCTCCCTCTCTCTCTCCCTCTCTCTCTGTGTCTCTGTCTCTCTCTGTGTCTGTCTGTCTCTCCCTCTCTCTCTGTGTCTCTGTCTCTCTCTCTTACACACAGTACAAGTGAATCTGATGTTTATAACCACGTGACTGAGTGACAACATGGGGGAGGGGTTTAATATACTTGTTATGATTTCATGTGTTGGTCAAATTTAACTGTTAACGGAGACAACTCTTCTTCTACGCTGTTCTACACTGTATTAAACACGTGAAGAAGAATTTAGCTTCGTTAGCTTCACCTCCCTGTTAACCTCCGTCACCCCGTCCTCTCCGGTAAAATTCCCCGGGACGACCTGAGCACCGTCCCGGCCATTCTCAGCATTAACCCGGTCCCCTGTGACCGCCGTGGAAGACAACCGGCGGCACGGGACCGGGACCCAACACGAATCCTCACAGCGGTGGGACACTCACCTCTGACTGCATCTTCACTGCTAACGCACAGCCTACTGCGTCATCACGTCGGGCACAGCCTACTGCGTCATCACGTCGGGACGTCCTTTTCCCGCCTCTTCCTTTGTAGTTAAATATGAAGTGAATAATATGCTAACCACATTTCTAATTCATAATTATGAATATAATAACTCGGTCAATTCGCTGTTTTCTACCAACTGTACATATTTGATGTGTATTAAAATAAGAGTACCCAAACAGGGTTCAGTAGTCTGCTAGTTCTTAGTAGTTTGGTAGTAGTAATTAATTAAAGAATTAAATTAAATTGGTAATCAAAGCAACTCTGTTATGGCAGTATAATTTATGTCTGCACCATTCAACATTAGAGCAGTTAAACCAGAGATAAAAGAAAAACTAAACACATTCTTAATTTATATCATTATTTGTTTTATTATTTATTAATAGAGGATTGAGCCCTATGGTTTCTGATCCTAATTGCTTTGATCCATGAACTCGGCTGGTTCAGCAGGACCACCTCAGTCCTCAGTAGCCTGGATGGGAACAGAACAGCAGAACTTACCTTAGAGCGGTGCTAAGTCTCAACTGCACTGTCTTGGATTCAGCATCAGCAAGTAATCCTGCGTATACTGATTTTCCCGGGTTGAACGTCAGAACATCAATAGTAATGCTGCCCTCTCGTTTGGTTTTTTTTCGAAGGTGGAGCTCTCGTATTGGTTGAAACGCACAGAGTCCGACATGGAAGTAGAGAAAAACAGTTGCAATCGAGAATCAAATTTGGCGACTGACACGCAACTTTCTCTCTCTCCCATTCAATTTACATTTCCGGGGACAGGGCAGCTTAATCGGGGACGTCTGGTGACCCTAGTGAATCATAATAAATCTGTTCTGTGATTCAGAGTAAAGACATCCATAACAGCTTCACTGTTAGTCTTAAAACTTCATACATCACATTAAGGATGATCATGACGTCATCACAGGTAGACTGACCTTTAAAAACATTCAAATGCCACAACAGGAACAGCATTAGCATTAGTGCTAACTATTTATAAACAGCATGTTCCTGTGGGACATGAGCAGTGAATTACTGCTGCAGGATTATCTGAGGAGCTAACCTGCTCCTGATCCTCTGTTCAGTCCCTCCAGGATTTCAGACTTTTTGGGGGATTGTTGCGGTCTAAAATTCCTGATTTCGCAGCAGCTTTTCCAAAAAATTGCTATGCGTGTTGTAATGTTTTTAGCTGTTTTTTGCAATTACATTTCGGCAGGAAGCAAAAATTGCAAAATTGTTGCCGTTTTTTTTAATGTCACTTATTTCATTGCACACACTTTGATGTAATTGAGTGATATTTTCACCCGAGCAGTGTGATTTACTTTGTGAAGCATATTCTTCTGCCTCACTCAGTGACTTCTCCCTCATTTTTTTGTGGCCGCGCCGAGCTCTTTCCTCTTTTCAGAAAGGCGAGGTTGACTTCCTGTTTGCTCCTTTCAGTATGTCTGATATTCTCTGTATTTTATATCTTCCTACAGATCCTATCTTGTACTCAGATCGTCTGTGCTCCGTGTCTGCTGGGTTAAAAAACCATCTCAACTATCAAACATGTCGTAAAAAGTAACTGTGTCAGCTACACAGCTGCACTTTGTCAACAAACAGTTGTCATGGAGACAGGACGGACCTGCAGCTCACTCTCCTGAGTGCAGATAAACAGGAAGTGAGTTGGGTCCGTGGTCACTAAACTTTGGTGACGTTTAGCTCGCTGTTCTCGCGAGCTAAACTGATTGGTGAACATTTGATTGTTCAAATTTGCAGAAAAGTTGCGGTGACAAAATTGCAAGGTCGCCCAGAAATCGCGGGGATTGGTTGAACGTACGTATATTGTTGCGATCACAACATGGCGACTTCCCGGAGGGACTGCTTAATGCATGTCCACAGGATCCTGTTTGTGCATGTGTGACTTCATGCCCATTAAACAGTGTAAAACCAAATTCTCATGGGATTAATAAAATATAAAAATTATTCCTTTGGTTCAACACTTTCATGATGTACGTCCTCTTTAATGTATTCATTGTAGTGTGTTAATGAAGGAAACAGGTTACAAGATGAACAGTTTATTCAAATTTAATTTTGGCTACATTTATTTCAGCATGGTCATTTCAACGAGAAATTAAAAATCCAACAACAATACATTTTAGAAATTCCTTCATCATCATCGCCATCATCATCATCACCATCATCGCCATCATCATCACCACCATCATCATCATCATCATCATCACCATCATCATCATCACCACCATCATCATCATCATCACCATCACCATCATCATCATCATCATCATCATCATCATCATCACCATCATCACCACCATCATCATCATCACCATCATCATCACCATCATCACCATCATCATCATCATCATCACCATCATCATCATCATCACCATCATCACCATCATCATCATCATCACCATCATCATCACCATCATCATCATCATCATCATCATCATCATCATCATCATCATCACCATCATCACCATCATCATCATCATCACCATCATCATCACCATCATCATCATCATCATCATCATCATCATCATCACCATCATCATCATCATCACCATCATCACCATCATCACCATCATCACCATCATCATCATCATCATCATCATCACCATCATCATCATCATCATCATCACCATCATCATCATCATCATCACCATCACCACCATCATCACCACCATCATCATCATCATCATCATCATCACCATCATCATCATCACCATCATCATCATCATCACCATCATCATCATCATCATCATCACCATCATCATCATCACCATCATCATCATCATCATCATCACCATCATCATCATCATCACCATCATCACCATCATCATCATCACCATCATCATCATCATCATCATCACCATCATCATCATCATCATCACCATCACCACCATCATCACCACCATCATCATCATCATCATCATCATCACCATCATCATCATCACCATCATCATCATCATCACCATCATCATCATCATCATCATCACCATCATCATCATCACCATCATCATCATCATCATCATCACCATCATCATCATCATCACCATCATCACCATCATCACCATCATCACCATCATCATCATCATCATCATCACCATCATCATCATCATCACCATCATCACCATCATCATCACCATCACCATCATCATGGTATCAAATGAGAAGATGTTGTGTTGGTAGTTTAGCTCGTTTAGTGAAGTCTAACATTGTTCACTACAGTATGAAATAAATAAAGTTAAGAAATATAAAATGAGTCACATAAATAAAAAGCTCAATTCTCAAAGAAGAACAAAACTTTTGTGTTGGAAAAAACAAAACAGAAAAGTAATACTGTCATGGAAGAGGAAAGTGCACAAACAGATGTAAACTAGCAAAGTGCTAACACGCTAATACTGACAGGTTGTTTTTTTACAGTGAGGACAGGTGAGCACTGTACACAGGATGGCACTTTAAGAAACGCACAGGTGAAAGGTTTGCATATAAGGCTTTCTCAAGGGAACACACACACAGGCTCTGTCCGTCTTCATCGTCCTCTCGTCCACCTCCATCACAGGTGGAGATGTTCCTTCACAGAGGATGAACACCACAAGGCCCGACGCCGTGTGGCCGCAGGATCCAATCAACAGAGGTCACAGTGACGGGAGACACAAACACCACAGGAACATGACAGGAAGCCACCAGCTCTTCCCCTCGTCATTCTTTTTTTAAACTCTTTTTTTCTTCCTAGTAATTCGAGGGTCGAGTGCAATAATGTTGACACAGGAAGTGAAGATCATGATAGCACCACACAGCTTTCAGGCCTTTAGAATACTGTACATTAAACACAGCTCCATTATTACTTCTTTATTTATTCTTCTTTTTTTGCATAATGTAGATTTTTAAACAATCCCACTGAGCTTCATGACATGATGTCGGCCGCCATCGAGCTTCATCTCCGCCTACACGGGCTGTACCCTAATCATCGAGGAGGCGGGGCCTGAGACATCTATGGGCGAAGGAAATATCAACAGACCACTAAACATGTAAATGAGTACCATGACAGTTTCCCTCACTCCGACACATTAGACGATGGGTGTCCATATCCACTCCCCCCCGATAGTTAGTGTACAGTCCCTTTAAAAGTCTCCTCTGAGTCAGTCAGCCAGCCAATCAGAGGTCTCAGATCTGTCCTCTTCTGATCATTCGTCCATCTTCCCTCCTAAACTCTCGTCCATCAACGTGTCTTTGACCTCATCCATCGCCGGATCCACCTGCCTCCTGCTGTCGCCTCCCTCTTCCTCAGCCTCTTCCTCCTCTCTTTCGTTGTAACTTGCTTCCTGTCTGTCCTTCACCTCCTCCCTCTCCTCCCCTCTTCCTCCTGCCTCGCCGTTGTCCCTCAGGACAGTACTGCTCTCCTGCTGGTCCTCAAGTTCTGAGTACCCGAGCGGCCCGAGTCCCTGCAGGTAAGCCCTTCTCATCAGCAGCTCCGTGGGCTCCATGCCTCCTCCTTTGTCTGGTGCTGCTGCTCCTCCCTCCTTGTCCCGGGCCTCCCTCTCTGCCGCCTCGCGCTCCTCCGCCTCCCTCTTGCAGTACGAGTATCTGTGGTTCATGTGCTGCGAGTACGAGCCCGAGTGGGAGAACCGTTTCCCACACTTGTCACACTGGTAGGGTTTCTCTCCCGAGTGCAGACGCGAGTGTTCGATCAGGTGATGTTTGTGTTTGAACGCCTTCTTACAGATCTGACACTGATGGGGACGCTTACCTGTGGAGACACAAAAGACAGGAAGAGACTTGTCAGAGACAGGAAGTGACTCCATCCTCTCCTATTCTTCTTTCTGCATCTTGTCCCATTTCAAGCCCAGCTCAGTTTATCACATGTTCATCATGATCCGGGTCTGCTGAAGATTTCTGCCTGTTAAAGGGAAGTTTGTTCTTCTATGATGGATTCAGCTGAGCTCTTTAATATATCCATCAGTAAGGTCCTTTACCTGCTTTATGTAAACAATGAGCATGTTTACCTGCTTTATGTAAACAATGAACATGTTTACCTGCTTTATGTAAACAATGAGCATGTTTACCTGCTTTATGTAAACAATGAGCATGTTTACCTGCTTTATGTAAACAATGAACATGTTTATCTGCTTTATGTAAACAATGAGCATGTTTACCTGCTTTATGTAAACAATGAGCATGTTTACCTGCTTTATGTAAACAATGAGCATGTTTACCTGCTTTATGTAAACAATGAGCATGTTTACCTGCTTTATGTAAACATAACAATGAGCATGTTTACCTGCTTTATGTAAACATAACAATGAACATGTTTACCTGCTTTATGTAAACAATGAACATGTTTACCTGCTTTATGTAAACATAACAATGAGCATGTTTACCTGCTTTATGTAAACAATGAACATGTTTAGCTGCTTTATGTAAACAATGAGCATGTTTACCTGCTTTATGTAATCAATGAGCATGTTTACCTGCTTTATGTAAACATAACAATGAGCATGTTTACCTGCTTTATGTAATCAATGAGCATGTTTACCTGCTTTATGTAAACAATGAGCATGTTTACCTGCTTTATGTAAACATAACAATGAGCATGTTTACCTGCTTTATGTAAACAATGAACATGTTTACCTGCTTTATGTAAACAATGAGCATGTTTACCTGCTTTATGTAAACAATGAACATGTTTACCTGCTTTATGTAAACAATGAACATGTTTACCTGCTTTATGTAAACAATGAACATGTTTACCTGCTTTATGTAAACAATGAACATGTTTACCTGCTTTATGTAAACAATGAACATGTTTACCTGCTTTATGTAAACAATGAGCATGTTTACCTACTTTATGTAAACAATGAACATGTTTACCTGCTTTATGTAAACAATGAGCATGTTTACCTGCTTTATGTAAACAATGAGCATGTTTACCTGCTTTATGTAAACAATGAGCATGTTTACCTGCTTTATGTAAACATAACAATGAGCATGTTTACCTGCTTTATGTAAACAATGAGCATGTTTACCTGCTTTATGTAAACAATGAGCATGTTTACCTGCTTTATGTAAACATAACAATGAACATGTTTACCTGCTTTATGTAAACAATGAGCATGTTTACCTGCTTTATGTAAACAATGAACATGTTTACATGCTTTATGTAAACATAACAATGAACATGTTTACCTGCTTTATGTAAACAATGAGCATGTTTACCTGCTTTATGTAAACATAACAATGAACATGTTTACCTGCTTTATGTAA
>NW_027636532.1:7500-12500 GCF_947650265.1 Symphodus melops | reverse complement strand
AGGAAACTACAGCCAGCAGTTTGGTTTGGTAAAGCCTGATCCTGTTCCCACAGCCACCCGGGCCATGTTTGGTAGACAGCATGTAAGCCAGATGCTGATAGCCGCTTCAGCTACGTAAAAGCGTCATATGATAGCAGCTAACCGCTAACAGCTAACCGCTAACTGCTAACGTCTAACGTCTAACGGCTAACTAATAAATTCAACAAAGGAGAAAAACGCTCCACAAACCAAACCAACGCTGGAGACATCCAGCAGGTCATCTCCTCTGTCACTGTCATGTGACTCTTTATTACAAGAACTCATCCAGCTTTGTTTCAGAGAAGGCTGTGAGCGGCGAGGACAAATACACACGCTAACAATCAATGCTTTAAACACGCCCACCACCTAACACAGGAAGTGACCATTCTTTCAACCAATCAGAGGACTACAGTGTTTAGCTCCACCTTTTCAGGTCGGCTCCACATTCTCGGCCCCCCGACGGAAGGGTCCCAAAAAGTGGGACGGTACGGGTCGGTAATTGGGAATCTTTCCCGGGATTATTCTATGGAAACGCTGTAAAATATGAACCAAACGGAGACGATCCAAACTGAACCGCTCGGTGGAAACGGGTCTAAACAGGCTGCTACAAGATGTGGATGTTCATTCATCAGCAGTGTCATGATGGGAATGTCAAACCAACAGCACATTGATTCTGCAGACGTTTCCATCACAGTGACAGGATCAAGGTCAAAGGTCAGCGGGTTGTGTTTGTACCAAACTCCATTGACAAAAACACAGATTGTAGTTTGGTCTGATTTGAAAGCAGGTTTTATCTCATGTTGCATCACAAAGATTTGTGCCGGACTGATCTGCTTCCAGGAAAAGAAATTCCCCAAAAGATGATGCAAAAGGATTTGACCTAAAAAGGATCTTTGTTACGTCGCCACGCTGAATTTAGCCCTGGGAATGATTCTGTCTGCTTCCAGATTAAATCAAATGAAGATCTGATGGAGATGAACATGTTGTCATCATATGCAGGCGTATGGAGTCACTGCTTCTGTTTGCCAAAAAGAAAACATCAGACCACATTTCAGCCTCATCTGCTCCTTTGGAATGTTCATCAAATCTCAGACTGGCAGAGCCTGCAGCACTGACCGGTCTGCAGCACTGACCGGTCTGCAGCACTGACCGGCCTGCAGCACTGACCTGTCTGCAGCACTGACCGGTCTGCAGCACTGACCGGTCTGCAGCACTGACCGGTCTGCAGCACTGACCGGTCTGCAGCACTGACCGGCCTGCAGCACTGACCGGCCTGCAGCACTGACCGGTCTGCAGCACTGACCTGTCTGCAGCACTGACCGGTCTGCAGCACTGACCGGTCTGCAGCACTGACCTGTCTGCAGCACTGACCGGTCTGCAGCACTGACCGGTCTGCAGCACTGACCTGTCTGCAGCACTGACCGGCCTGCAGCACTGACCTGTCTGCAGCACTGACCGGTCTGCAGCACTGACCGGTCTGCAGCACTGACCGGCCTGCAGCACTGACCTGTCTGCAGCACTGACCGGTCTGCAGCACTGACCGGTCTGCAGCACTGACTGGCCTGCAGCACTGACCGGTCTGCAGCACTGACCTGTCTGCAGCACTGACCGGCCTGCAGCACTGACCGGTCTGCAGCACTGACCTGTCTGCAGCACTGACCGGCCTGCAGCACTGACCGGTCTGCAGCACTGACCGGTCTGCAGCACTGACCTGTCTGCAGCACTGACCGGTCTGCAGCACTGACCGGCCTGCAGCACTGACCTGTCTGCAGCACTGACCGGTCTGCAGCACTGACCGGTCTGCAGCACTGACCGGCCTGCAGCACTGACCTGTCTGCAGCACTGACCGGTCTGCAGCACTGACCGGCCTGCAGCACTGACCGGTCTGCAGCACGGTTACCTCATCAAACAACACATCAGGGCTTCATGTGATTTCTTTGTTGACATTTATTTCAGGGCATTTGGTGCCTTTATCAGAGAGGACAGAGAAGGACATCAGGGAGAGAGAGTGGGGATTGGCATGTGGGGGGGGGGGGGGGGGGAGCCACGGGCCAGACTTGAACCCGGGCCTCCCGCGTAGAGGACTATAGCCTCCATGCATGGGGACGCACGCACTAACCACTGCTGTTATTTTGAAGAGTGCTCAGTTTGGGTGGGAACAACACGGGAACATGACAGCTACTTATTCTGAGTCATGTTAGTCAGATCAAACTCTGGATGTCTGCTGAATGAAGGCTGAAGAGTACGGAGCGATCGCACTGACCAAACGGACTGGACTTTAGGAGTGAAGCTCGGACACGGGACTGATGGTGAGCTGACACCTTGCTCCCTGTAAAACGACCATTATCAACACACACAGGGTCTGTTTATGTAATCCTCTGCTGAAAAGGAAGGAGCACGTCATGGTTACTGAGAACAGAACAGAGAAGGGGGGAGCATGAAACCAAACTGTGTAGACATCAACAAAAAGGGGGAGGGGGAACAGAAGCATGGGGGCGGGGTAAAAAGAAGTGTCCAAATGTGATATATACCTGTGTGCTCATATTTGTGTCTTAGGAGGGAACTGGTCTTCTGGAATGTTTTGTCGCACAAGTCACACGCGTACATACCACTTTCAGTCTTCTTAATCTTCTTCCTGCAGAGCAGCGAATCGCTGTCTGTCAGGTCGTCCAGGCCTGACAGATAGTCCGCCGTCCCGTCCAGCAGCTCCCCCTGAGACACACACACACACACACACACACAGATCACTGCAGCACAGCTGATAATCCCACACCTGTCGACTTCATCACCAGACACACCTTCTGCTCCCACCCCCCACGGCCCCATGATCCCACGTCTGGACAGGGCTTAAGGCCAAACCTGGGTAAGTCCCCTTCATCCAGGAGACACACAAAAAAAGGGGGACATATGGGGAGGGGAGGTTTGGGATGAAGTGTTGGGATAAACACGTGCACCAGGTGAACCAAACACGCCATCAAATAAAAGACTCTGAGAAACAAAAAGGGAGGAAAAAGTGAAGGCCTATCAGATGTTTGGAACACCATCAATAAAAAGAGACTTTAAAAATCTTAAACAGAGTTATAGCAACCTGTAAACAAGTGGAAAGGACTCACTAAAGGGTCAAAGATAGATCTGCAGCCTGGGAACTCCTTTTCACATCTTGGCCTTTTTTCAATCTTAATACTTCATAAAACGTTCACACACAGAATCTGGACTGTTGAGTAGTTTTACCTGGAAACCTGGCTTCCGTTGGTACTTCCTCCTCTGCTGCAGTTCTGCGAACGTGGCTGCCCCGGTGGCATAGGTGTAGGCCATGTGGGGCAGGAAGCTCATGGGATCGAGGCCTGGGTAGGACCTGAGGCCGGGCATGGAGGCCTGGGCCGGAGACATGAAGCTGGGAGGTGGAAATGCTCCGTGAGGGGGCAGAGAGGTGTAGACTGGACCACCAGCAAAGGGGTTAATCCCAAAGATGGGACTGGTGCTTTTCTCCAGCTGGTGGGCAGAGTTTCCTTCACCCTCAGGAATCAGGACCTCCTTCTTGATGTTAACCAGGTCTAAAGGTGCAGACACCTGTTCTCGTTCTTCTGCTTCGCCATTACGCTGGCTGAGAAGGCCGTTGGGTCGGGGCCTCTTCTCTTCCAATGAGTGGAGCCTCTGAGCCATGTGTTTGGGCAGAGACAGATCCAGAGGCGAGTCCCCGTGGGCCTCCTCTGAGGCCAGGCTGTTTGGAGTGAACGAGCTGCTCTGAGAGGTTTTGGAGGAGGTGGAGGAGAGGTTCAGGGGTGACGGAGTGTCGCTCCTAAGGTGGTCTAAGGGCTCCAGTGGTTTGTCCCTCATCATCTGCCTGTTAGCTGTAAACATGCTGGTCTTTGTGAATCCGTTAGTCAATCCACCGTGTAAATCTAAAGCAGGAAGTGACATAGGGGACCGGCTCAAACTGTGGTCAGGGGGGGGCGACCTTTTCCTCAGACTGCCTTCATGTTGGTTTTGGTTCTTCCACTGGCTGAACCACTCCTTTACGAAATCTTGAGGAAGTCCAACAGCGATGGAAATCTTGAGCAGTTCCTCTGAGTTAGGCTCTGTGTTCATGGCAAAGTAGGCCTTGAGCACGGACACGTGGTCTTTGAAGGGGTTCAAGGGGCTTGTGGCCCGCTCAGTACTGGACAGATCAGAGGACAGCGTCCCCCTGAGGCTGGCAGGACTCGCCTCAGCAGGCTGAAGGACTGCTTTGATCTCCTCGTTCATTTTGCACAGGTAGCGTTCGTGCTGATGCAGTGGGATGGGCCCGGTGAAGGTCTCCTTACAGAACTGACAGATGAACAGGAAGTGGTTTTGTCCATTGTGTGGTTTCTCCTCATTGAGGGTCACTGAGTAGTTGGGCTTCTGCTTCATGATGTCTGCCTGCCTCTTTGAATCATCAATCAGATTCTTGGCCTCGTTGACCTTCTCCAGTGTGTAGTCAATAATGCTCTTTGTTGGGCTACCGTGGCGCCCCACCTGAAAGCTGGCCTGGACCAGTTTCTGCTCCTCCATCTGGGCCCCCAGCTCCTTCATGTAGGCTCGGAGCTTGGAGATCTCCTCTGGGCTCCCGTCCATCTTCTGCCTGCTCACTGTGTTGTCCACGATGTGCAGCACCTTCTGCACCTCACTCAGGTTGTTCCCCAGAACTCCTGCATAGCCCAGCATGGGGAAATCCAGGCCCAGGGCCCCCAGGTGTTGGAGGGGGCTGTGGGAGGAGCTATGGAGGCCCATAGGACTCCCACCACGGCTGTTCAGGTAGACCCCTGGTCCTCCGAAGCCATGCTGGGAGGCCACCAGCAGGCGGTACTCGTTGAAGTCCATGGGCTCAGCCTTGATGTCCAGCTGACCCTGCTGGTCCGGAGGGCAGAGCGGTCGCCCATTTTCCAGTTTGTGGCGGAGCTGGGCAAGTGTGGGGCTTCCAGGCGATGAGGCGGTGGAGTTGGGGGAGGAGCCAGGCTTGC
>NW_027636532.1:0-2500 GCF_947650265.1 Symphodus melops | reverse complement strand
ACACGTGATGAGTTCAGGGTCATCAGGTGATGAGTTAAATTGAATAGAATAAATCTTAATGTAAAGTGTCCTTCAGGGACACAAAATGATCTCACCTGCTGAGTTCCCCACAGACGAGTGCAGAGACACATCATACTCCTCCTTCCTGTCCTCTGTGAGAGACAACCACAGAAAAACACTGTTACTGTCTGTCTGTCTGTCTGTCTGTCTGTCTGTCTGTCTGTCTGTCTGTCTGTCTGTCTGTCTGTCTGTCCCTCTGTCTGTCTGTCTGTCTGTCTGTCTGTCTGTCTGTCTGTCTGTCTGTCTGTCTGTCTGTCTGTCCGTCTGTCTGTCTGTCCCTCTGTCTGTCTGTCCCTCTGTCCCTCTGTCTGTCTGTCTGTCTGTCTGTCCGTCTGTCTGTCTGTCCCTCTGTCTGTCTGTCCCTCTGTCCCTCTGTCTGTCTGTCTGAGGGTCATGTGACTTACCTGAGCCGTTCAGGTGAGCGTCTGAGCCTCCCAGCCTCCAGCAGTGGTTCTGGTCCTCCTGCCCCTCAGGTGTCTCCTGATAGGACAGCAGGGCGTGAGTGACCCGGGGCGACGCCTCCGCCGCCGGTATGCAGGCTGGACTGCCGATCTCCTCATCGTCCCCACCTCTTCCTGTTCCCCCTCCGTTAGCGAGGGCGCTGTCCTCAGAGAGCAGCGTTCTGTCGTCCTCGTCGGTCTCTGAGCTCGTCTCCAGAACATTCTCGTAGTTCAGAACTGAAACAGACGAGCAGGACGGTTCGGGTCAGACGCACAGAGATCGCCGTTACAGAATCCAAACTTACAGGTACGCCATCAATCACCATCCACCTACAACCAACTTTAGCTCCACCCCCTAAATGCCCACATCAAACCATATATGGTCGACGCAGCGAAGAGCTGCGTTCACTGTCCCCCAGCAGAGTCAGAACCTGCAGCGTTCATGGTGATCCTGAGGGTCAGTCTCATCAGAATATCAATAATCATTAATAATCAGAACTTTATATAATAAAATTAATAATGATAATAATAGAAATAATGACAATAATAATAATGTTATTATAAACTAGACAATTCCTGCAGAAATTGTGAGGGTGGTTGCCGTCTGTGTTTGTGTTTCTGAGTTATACTGCAGAAACAGAAAACTAAACATCATATCACCGATCCGTTTGGACTGTGAGCGACAGAACAAATAGGCGCACGTTTTGATATATTTTATTTGTATTTAACATTCAGACTGGGACCACAGTGGCAATTTTAAAACATGAGTGAAAATTGTGAAATTCTGGAGGTCCGTTAGAGTGAGAGCCCAATGTGTGTGTATGTGGTGCGTGACTGTCAAACAAATTCCTCTCCTGGGAGACTGGAACATTTTATGTTTTTACTTTTTGCTTTATGAGTGAGAGGACACTCAGAGCTTTATTTTGATGTATTTTGTTTATATATGCGAGCAACAATGACTTCAGGATGGCGATTTACAAATATGTCTCCAAAAAAAGGTAGAGAGGGTGGAGAGGGTGGAGAGGGTAGAGAGGGTAGAGAGGGTGGAGAGGGTGGAGAGGGTGGAGAGGGTAGAGAGGGTGGAGAGGGTGGAGAGGGTGGAGAGGGTAGAGAGGGTGGAGAGGGTGGAGAGGGTAGAGAGGGTGGAGAGGGTGGAGAGGGTAGAGAGGGTGGAGAGGGTAGAGAGGGTAGAGAGGGTGGAGAGGGTAGAGAGGGTGGAGAGGGTAGAGAGGGTGGAGAGGGTGGAGAGGGTAGAGAGGGTGGAGAGGGTGGAGAGGGTAGAGAGGGTGGAGAGGGTAGAGAGGGTAGAGAGGGTAGAGAGGGTGGAGAGGGTGGAGAGGGTGGAGAGGGTAGAGAGGGTGGAGAGGGTGGAGAGGGTGGAGAGGGTAGAGAGGGTGGAGAGGGTGGAGAGGGTGGAGAGGGTGGAGAGGGTAGAGAGGGTGGAGAGGGTAGAGAGGGTAGAGAGGGTGGAGAGGGTGGAGAGGGTGGAGAGGGTGGAGAGGGTAGAGAGGGTGGAGAGGGTGGAGAGGGTGGAGAGGGTAGAGAGGGTGGAGAGGGTAGAGAGGGTAGAGAGGGTGGAGAGGGTGGAGAGGGTGGAGAGGGTGGAGAGGGTAGAGAGGGTGGAGAGGGTGGAGAGGGTGGAGAGGGTGGAGAGGGTAGAGAGGGTGGAGAGGGTGGAGAGGGTGGAGAGGGTAGAGAGGGTGGAGAGGGTAGAGAGGGTAGAGAGGGTGGAGAGGGTGGAGAGGGTGGAGAGGGTGGAGAGGGTAGAGAGGGTGGAGAGGGTGGAGAGGGTGGAGAGGGTGGAGATCAGCACTGATTAACAAAGCTTCACAGCCTATTTCACATTAAGATTAACCAAGCAGCATATCATTGAAACTCCATGAATAAAACATTTTCATCAGTGAACTTTCAACATTAAAACTCCTCAGCTTCCTTAAATAAAACAGACTTTGACCTTTGTACTGATCCTATCTGTGTTGGACTGACTCACTGTCTCCACT
>NW_027636533.1:0-95949 GCF_947650265.1 Symphodus melops | reverse complement strand
TGTAGGTGGTAAAATGTGTTTTCATTTGTAAAAACCTTTGTTGGTTCTGTCTGTCATCATCTGGTAAAAGGAGAGCACAATAGGTCTAGATCTATAGGTCTATATATCTATAGATCTATAGATCGATAGATCTATTGGTAAATACCTTTTCATATCGGTCCATTTTAAACACAGCACACAGTGATGGGGAATTTCATGTTGAGGAAAGGGAAACTCAGAATGATTTCAGATGACCAAAATAAACACTGTAAAAGAGAATAATTAGTCTTTTTTGAGGGGAGGGGTCTAGTTTAGATCCGGCTCCTGAAATCCACCTGGAGCAGGTGGAAGTGTTTGTTGCTGAAGTCAGGTTAGGCTGAAATGATCCAGATAACTGGGTTAGCCACATACGAGGGGCCACAGGTACAAATATCAGTGACCACAAACAATTGAAACAGGAAGACACAGGAAACCATGGCAACCAAAAGAGAAAAGAAAAGGTGGTCAGTGTTGAACAGGTGATGTTTCACCTACATCGTTAAACTTTGTCATCACAGATTTCAAAGAGCTCAAGAGCTGTCAGCGACAGACATGCACACTGTATATATGATTAAATAAATAGTGTGTTCATGTTCATATTGTGTTCAGAGAGATATTTGGAAGTGTTGTGGATACTTTCATACCAATGAAACCCTTTTGAATAAATAACATTTTACCCAAAATACAAACCCGAAAGTTTAATCGGCCGTTAGCTGTTAGCATGTCCAGTGTCAGATTATGGACCAATATTACTGGATTTCTTTACAGTCATGTAGCATTAATCACTGTATTAAACCTGCAGTTTGGACTTTGAGAAGATCACCTTGTTCCGTACAGCTCCAGTGAAAATATCCAATTAAATGACGTGTTCACCTGGCGAAGCGTCACATGCGTGTGTAGGAATAACTCTATAATGAGCCTGACTGACTATTTTTATAAAAACGCCCGACTCGAAGCCCAAAACCAAGACAAGAAAAGCTGCGGGAAGAATGCTAACAGTGTGGTGGCTAGCGACACACATACAAGCTAGCGATCCGGAATCTACTGCCACTGATTCTGAGGCCCGGGACGAAGTGGATCAGAGCACTAGCAATAGCTCTGAGCAAGATAACGGATAATATCAACAAGTCATTTGATGCCAGGATTGACACTGTACTGATCCAGACTACTCCAGTGCGTTAGCTGGGAGTCCAGGTCGACGATACCAAAGCCCAGATTCTCAAGCGTGGAGGATACGACAGATACTCTGCAGGCTACCGTGAGAAACAAGTCGGCAGTATGGCGAATCATTTGGACGACTTGGAGAACCGTACCACAGCCCCCTCTGCTAGCGCCAATACGCTTCACGCTATATGTGATCAGTTTGGGTTGATGGACGTTTGGAGACGCGTGCATCCGTCAGATAAACAATATTCTACTCTGCTCCTCACAAATGCCAAACCAGAATTGATGACTTTTTTCTTCCGCGGACTGATTTCTATTCAGTTTCATCATGCGAAATTTCCAGCATAATAATTTCTGATCATGGTAGAGTGATTATTGATATCAGCCAGAGATCATCACTGCAACAGTCCCGCCACTGGAGACTTCATAATATTATTCTTAAAGATGAGAATTTTATAACCCATTTTTCTTTGTTGAAGGATTTAAGTGCAGATCAAACTGAACAAGACGATGATCACTCAAATGAACATCATTTACAGACAGGTTTAAAATGTCTAAAATAGCCTTTTTGGTGAGTGGGCTCAGAAACATGCTGCTCAAAATTAAAAGCTTCAGTCAATGTTAGAAGTTCCATTGCAGGGGAAGATGAGCTGTCATCAACATGAAGGTTAAAATCCCCAAGGATTAAAACAGAGTCCAGCTTTATAATAGAGGACAAGAAGTCACTAAAATCCTTTAAGAAGACAGCGGCAGGGCCAGGAGGACGGTAAATCAACACACAGTAAAAAGGGGATGAGGAACCCATCTTAACCATCTGTGATTCAAACCAAGAGAAATCTTGGGACTGGATCAGTTTGCATTTTTGGACCTCCCTGTGAACAATGGCCAGGCCACCACCACGGCAACAGGGGCGGGGCTTCCCGACAGCAGAGCAGCCAGGTGGACAGAGATCATTTAAATGAACTCTTCATCTCTCTGCCATGTCTCTGAAAGACACATAATATCCAGATTTTCTCTTGTGAAAAGATCGTTTAGTGAATGAGACTTGTTCGCAATTGAACGAGCGTTCAACAGGCCGACGTGGATATTTGATGACGTCATGAAGGTAGTGTCCGTGTTGCGCAGCGGGATTGGGTGAAGGCACGTCTAGCGGTCACGTGAGCTCCAGCTGGTCCATGTGGGAAGAGCCAGCACACTGACCACGACTCCAGCACTGCGAAAGGTCCAGGACACTCACTCGCTGTAGTCCAGGCAGGCGGCTGCGTGGACACGCTGTCGCACACATCGAGGAAAAGAATCTGAAGCAGGTACAGAGCGCAATCCCAGCCGCTGAAGACAACAGAGCACCCGTGCGCTATGGCACGCCATCGCTTTACCTGGATACACGACTGAGAGCCTCTTTTCCTGGATCTCTTGTGGACCCACCGCCTGACACAGCAGCAAGTAGACATGTGAGGAAACGCCTGTTTGTACCTGTCCTGTGTATTAAACAGGACCTCCAGTGACTCATTGATACGAAACTCAGGTCCCGTTTCCACGGAGACGCTGTGACAGAAACGCATCGAAACGACTCCACTCCGGATTCAAACTACAGACCGTCTACACGGCAGGTCTCTGAGTGAAAATGATGTAGTTCTTACACCCGGCCAGTAGTGGGCAGTGGAACTTTACAGCGTGACACTCACCAATATAACCACTTCCTCCACAACATCCTGTTTAGCGGCGAGTTCTCCCAGGTCTTAGCTAAACGCTGCGTATGGTCGCCCTGTGCGGCGAGTTCTCCCAGGTCTTAGCTAAACGCTGCGTATGGTCGCCCTGCGTATGGTCGCCCTGCGTATGGTCGCCCTGCGTATGGTCGCCCTGCGTATGGCGCCCTGTGCTCGGGTAAAGGTCGAACTGTTTGCTGCAGGTGTTCGATGCTCTTTGGGCGGCGACACACACGATGTCTCATATCAAGGTTCTGTTTATACAACGAGCTGCTGAAGCTCATAGCACAAGAGAATCCACCGCCATTGTTGTTTATGTTTGTTCTGGACTACTGAGCATGTCCACATGTATGGGGGGGAGGTGTGGTGAGGTCATCGCAGCCAGAGAGGTCGCTCCGTGTCGTTCACATGGCTGCGATACGCCCCCCCCCCCCCCCCCCCCGTATCAGTTTCACTCCACTCTGGAGGTCGAATTCAAAAGCTTGAGTTTTCACCTCCATGAAACACCGACGCCGTGTGAACGAAAGGCCAATCAGATACTCAACTGTTTTACTGTCACAGCGTCTCCATGGAAACGGGGCCAAAGAGTCCCATTCAAAAGTCAGTAAAGTCAAGACATTTTTCTTTCAGCTGAGTGACCATCTTGTCTTCGTTAAAAATCTTTTCCACCTGTGTTCGATAACAATACAGTAAATATGTTTATCTTTCTCTACAGATTGAAGATCGGTCTGAGAAAGATATTGGCCGATATATCGCCAAGCCAACATTGGTTAGGCTTTCCCATGATGCACCTTGATGCACTTATAATGTAAGTGAATCCTCATAGCAGAAGATTTTCTCACCTTTGACATGGAGGACTGAGGGGGACGGTCTGGGATCTCCTTCCTGAACTCCTCCCAACCACCAGACCACCTCCACGGGTTCAGGAGGGCCGACTGCCACACAGGTGAGGTTAAAGGGAGCGTTAGGGAGCGTCGCCACATCCTGAGGCTCGTCAACAAAGTGAGGAACTCCTGCAGGAAGTGAACAGAGACATGAGACAGACGCAACTAACACAAGACACTGTGCAACCAACAACAACACAAGACACTGTGCAACCAACACAAGACACTGTGCAACCAACAACAACACAAGACACTGTGCAACCAACACAAGACACTGTGCAACTAACACAAGACACTGTGCAACTAACACGAGACACTGTGCAACTAACACGAGACACTGTGCAACTAACACAAGACACTGTGCAACCAACACAAGACACTGTGCAACTAACACAAGACACTGTGCAACTAACACGAGACACTGTGCAACTAACACGAGACACTGTGCAACTAACACAAGACACTGTGCAACCAACACAAGACACTGTGCAACTAACACGAGACACTGTGCAACTAACAACAACACAAGACACTGTGCAACCAACACAAGACACTGTGCAACCAACAACAACACAAGACACTGTGCAACCAACACAAGACACTGTGCAACTAACACAAGACACTGTGCAACCAACACAAGACACTGTGCAACTAACACGAGACACTGTGCAACTAACAACAACACAAGACACTGTGCAACCAACACAAGACACTGTGCAACTAACACAAGACACTGTGCAACCAACACAAGACACTGTGCAACTAACACAAGACACTGTGCAACCAACAACAACACAAGACACTGTGCAACCAACACAAGACACTGTGCAACCAACAACAACACAAGACACTGTGCAACCAACACAAGACACTGTGCAACTAACACAAGACACTGTGCAACTAACACAAGACACTGTGCAACTAACACGAGACACTGTGCAACTAACACAAGACACTGTGCAACCAACACAAGACACTGTGCAACTAACACAAGACACTGTGCAACTAACACGAGACACTGTGCAACTAACACGAGACACTGTGCAACTAACACAAGACACTGTGCAACCAACACAAGACACTGTGCAACTAACACAAGACACTGTGCAACTAACACAAGACACTGTGCAACCAACAACAACACAAGACACTGTGCAACCAACACAAGACACTGTGCAACTAACACAAGACACTGTGCAACTAACACAAGACACTGTGCAACTAACACAAGACACTGTGCAACCAACACAAGACACTGTGCAACTAACACGAGACACTGTGCAACTAACACGAGACACTGTGCAACTAACACAAGACACTGTGCAACCAACACAAGACACTGTGCAACTAACACAAGACACTGTGCAACTAACACAAGACACTGTGCAACTAACACGAGACACTGTGCAACTAACACAAGACACTGTGCAACTAACACAAGACACTGTGCAACCAACACAAGACACTGTGCAACTAACACAAGACACTGTGCAACCAACAACAACACAAGACACTGTGCAACTAACACAAGACACTGTGCAACTAACACAAGACACTGTGCAACTAACACGAGACACTGTGCAACTAACACAAGACACTGTGCAACTAACACAAGACACTGTGCAACCAACACAAGACACTGTGCAACTAACACAAGACACTGTGCAACCAACAACAACACAAGACACTGTGCAACCAACACAAGACACTGTGCAACTAACACAAGACACTGTGCAACCAACAACAACACAAGACACTGTGCAACCAACAACAACACAAACTGTGCAACTAACAACAACACAAGACACTGTGCAACTAACACAAGACACTGTGCAACTAACACAAGACACTGTGCAACCAACACAAGACACTGTGCAACTAACACAAGACACTGTGCAACCAACAACAACACAAGACACTGTGCAACCAACAACAACACAAACTGTGCAACTAACAACAACACAAGACACTGTGCAACTAACACAAGACACTGTGCAACCAACAACAACACAAGACACTGTGCAACCAACAACCAACACAAGACACTGTGCAACCAACACAAGACACTGTGCAACTAACACAAGACACTGTGCAACCAACACAAGACACTGTGCAACCAACACAAGACACTGTGCAACTAACACAAGACACTGTGCAACTAACACAAGACACTGTGCAACCAACACAAGACACTGTGCAACTAACACAAGACACTGTGCAACCAACACAAGACACTGTGCAACTAACACGAGACACTGTGCAACTAACACGAGACACTGTGCAACTAACACAAGACACTGTGCAACCAACACAAGACACTGTGCAACTAACACGAGACACTGTGCAACTAACACGAGACACTGTGCAACTAACACAAGACACTGTGCAACCAACACAAGACACTGTGCAACCAACACAAGACACTGTGCAACTAACACAACATACTGTGCAACTAACACAAGACACTGTGCAACTAACACAAGACACTGTGCAACTAACACAAGACACTGTGCAACCAACACAAGACACTGTGCAACCAACACAAGACACTGTGCAACCAACACAAGACACTGTGCAACCAACACAAGACACTGTGCAACCAACACAAGACACTGTGCAACTAACACAAGACACTGTGCAACCAACACAAGACACTGTGCAACTAACACAAGACACTGTGCAACCAACAACAACACAAGACACTGTGCAACCAACAACAACACAAACTGTGCAACTAACAACAACACAAGACACTGTGCAACTAACACAAGACACTGTGCAACCAACAACAACACAAGACACTGTGCAACCAACAACCAACACAAGACACTGTGCAACCAACACAAGACACTGTGCAACTAACACAAGAAACTGTGCAACTAACACAAGACACTGTGCAACCAACACAAGACACTGTGCAACTAACACAAGACACTGTGCAACTAACACAAGACACTGTGCAACCAACACAAGACACTGTGCAACTAACACAAGACACTGTGCAACTAACACAAGACACTGTGCAACTAACACAAGACACTGTGCAACCAACACAAGACACTGTGCAACTAACACAAGACACTGTGCAACTAACACAAGACACTGTGCAACCAACACAAGACACTGTGCAACTAACACAAGACACTGTGCAACTAACACAAGACACTGTGCAACCAACACAAGACACTGTGCAACTAACACAAGACACTGTGCAACTAACACAAGACACTGTGCAACTAACACACGACACTGTGCAACTAACACAAGACACTGTGCAACCAACACAAGACACTGTGCAACTAACACAAGACACTGTGCAACCAACACAAGACACTGTGCAACTAACACAAGACACTGTGCAACTAACACACGACACTGTGCAACTAACACAAGACACTGTGCAACCAACACAAGACACTGTGCAACCAACACAAGACACTGTGCAACTAACACAAGACACTGTGCAACCAACAACAACACAAGACACTGTGCAACCAACAACAACACAAGACACTGTGCAACCAACAACAACACAAGACACTGTGCAACCAACAACTAACACAAGACACTGTGCAACTAACACAAGACACTGTGCAACTAACACAAGACACTGTGCAACCAACAACAACACAAGACACTGTGCAACCAACAACTAACACAAGACACTGTGCAACCAACACAAGACACTGTGCAACTAACACAAGACACTGTGCAACCAACACAAGACACTGTGCAACTAACACAAGACACTGTGCAACCAACAACAACACAAGACACTGTGCAACCAACACAAGACACTGTGCAACTAACACAAGACACTGTGCAACCAACACAAGACACTGCAACTAACACAAGACACTGTGCAACTAACACAAGACACTGTGCAACTAACAACAACACAAGACACTGTGCAACTAACAACAACACAAGACACTGTGCAACTAACACAAGACACTGCAACTAACACAAGACACTGTGCAACTAACACAAGACACTGTGCAACTAACAACAACACAAGACACTGTGCAACTAACACAAGACACTGTGCAACTAACAACAACACAAGACACTGTGCAACTAACACAAGACACTGTGCAACCAACACAAGACACTGTGCAACCAACACAAGACACTGTGCAACTAACACAAGACACTGTGCAACTAACACAAGACACTGTGCAACCAACACAAGACACTGTGCAACTAACACAAGACACTGTGCAACCAACAACAACACAAGACACTGTGCAACCAACAACAACACAAGACACTGTGCAACCAACAACTAACACAAGACACTGTGCAACTAACACAAGACACTGTGCAACCAACAACTAACACAAGACACTGTGCAACTAACACGCAGGATAGCAATAACGATGAGACAACAGAGAAGAGGAGACAACAGAGAGGAGGAGACAACAGAGAGGAGGAGAAGACAACAGAGAGGAGGAGAAGACAACAGAGAGGAGGAGACAACAGAGAGGAGGAGGAGACAACAGAGAGGAGGAGACAACAGAGAGGAGGAGGAGACAACAGAGAGGAGGAGACAACAGAGAGGAGGAGGAGACAACAGAGAGGAGGAGGAGACAACAGAGAGGAGGAGGAGACAACAGAGAGGAGGAGGAGACAACAGAGAGGAGGAGACAACAGAGAGGAGGAGACAACAGAGAGGAGGAGACAACAGAGAGGAGGAGGAGACAACAGAGAGGAGGAGACAACAGAGAGGAGGAGACAACAGAGAGGAGGAGACAACAGAGAGGAGGAGACAACAGAGAGGAGGAGGAGACAACAGAGAGGAGGAGGTGTCTCGCTTGTGTCGCCTCTTCTTTTCTTATTCCACTAAAAGACCGAAGGCTGAACATTTTTTTTAACTTTCTATCAGACGTTATTCTCCGTTAAAAGGAGCAATGATAGACAGACAGTAAGGTCCTTTACCTGCTTTTGTAAAGTGTCTTGAGATAACGCCTGTTATGAATTGACGCTATATAAATAAAGATTGATTGATTGATTGATTGATAGAAGTGGTGCACGACAGCGGTGAGAAAATGGTTTTCTGGTATTAAAACACACGACTGCTGCGAGCACAGAGAGTTACTTCTTGTCACACATGCGTGGAACGGCGCGGTGGTTGGCGGTAGTCTTTTGGCCAAGGCGTGAGACGGTGCCACAGGTAGACTTCGTCACCTGTCTGCTTGGTGTGACAGGACCATAAAGAGGAGTTCAGGTCCTGGTGATGCGTTCAGGGTGTTCACTGACTAATGGAAAATGGTGCTTTTAAGGTCCTCACCTTCCACTGTGATCCAGGCTCGTTGAGAAGAGAACGTCAGACCATGGAACTCAACTTCACACCAGTACTGACCGGCATCCTGCTGCTGGACCGACTTCACACTGGAACAGAAGCAAAACATTACAACCAGAACCTTAACAGACTTCACTCTGAAACAGAAGCTGAACCAGAACCAGGGACTAAACTTAAAATCAGAACCACAACTGGATTGAGGAACCAGAAACCCTACCTGAATTTGAAAATAACATTTTATACTGCAGACATTTTCCCAGTGGAAAAATGGATCTTCTAAGGAAACTTGTTATTCAGTGTCTTCAGGATGACTGTGAATGACCTTGAGTAACCCAGCCAGAGTCATAACTAAAATCCAATGGAATATCTCTGAAAGGACCTGAAAACAGCTGTTCACCGCCATCCATCCTGACAGTGCTGGAGAAGAATAGTGGAAAGTCCACGCGTCATTCTCAAGCTGACTAGTTACTGTAATTGTTGCCAACGGTTCTTAAACTAAGTTCTGGGTCAAAGGTCTGAATACTTGGATCACTGTGATTTCTGATTTCTGTGTTTTCCAGGTGTCTTGTGCATGTTTTGGCAAATCTATGTTCTAAAATTCAAAGTCTGTGGAAAAGCGTCTTCTCCTACATCCTCATGTTAGCAGTAGCTTCTTGTAATGCTAGGTCCCTAGCCCCCCTCCTTGAAAATTGTCAGTGTGACATCATGTCAGTATGGTCACCGAGACATAGCAACACTTGCTATGTCTAAGTGGTTGTAAGATAGCATATAGCAGCTAGCTGCAGTTTCCACACTTAGTCTACACCTAAACGTAAAACAATGAAACCACCCGCAGACATTACATCTGAAAAGGCTGCAGAATAAATTCCTCCAACACTGAAACGTTGTGCTCCTGCCTTTGTGGATTTCCCTCGGGATCAATAAAGTATCTATCTATCAAAGGTTGTGCCGTGTGTTTCTCCGCCCATTTTCAGTAGGTAAAGTTGAAATCCAGCCACTACTGTTTGTTTAACGGTGTTTCTGCTCAGCTCAGAGCAACAATAGCTGCATTCCCAATATGGTTAAAGAGGCGTGATATTTCAGGGAACTGTGCCAAACAACTGGCCAATTACAAAAAAGCAGAATGGCCAACCAATCAGATCAGACTAGGCCCATGTGGAGACCCTGATCGTGGGGGATTCAGAGGGTTGCAAACACAGGCAGATGGAGCGGCAGGACATGAAAACAGACACTTTTTTTCAAACATTAGCGATTGTGAACAAACTTTAGTCGACCCATAAATTAGATATATGAACAGAATATGGGACCTTTAAGCTTCAAGACACTGGCAGAAATAATGGTGATGAACGCTGGTTGGAAGGGACCACAAGGACTTTTTGCCAAGAGCCCCAAAAGAATCAAGGAAACCCTTTAATTTCCTGAAGAAAGCTAAAAGTTCCAGAAACCTTTGGTTGAAAAGGGGTTTGTTCAAACAGTTCCACCTGCTGTTAGAGTTAGATTGTGTAGCGCCCTCTACTGCCAGGTTTAGTGTGTTACCCTGCTGCTCTCTGTTGCTTTGCACAGTTTGAGTGTTTAGATCCAACAATGTTTCTTTGCATTTGACCTTTGACCTCTGTTGGAATATAATTAATAATTGGATCAGCTGTCTGCCGCTCTCAGATCTGATCTCAGGTCAGTCTGAGGTTTTTCCCAGAATCCTCTTGCTTTGAGTCGGATTCTTCAGTTGTTTGTTGTGATGTGAAGTCGTTAAAAGCTCGACATGTTGTTACCTGCAGCTCAGAAACAGGTCTCATCTCTACACAGTTTATTGGCACACACATTAAATTGGGTCTCTCAGGAAAACTTCAGACTAAAGGATTTTAAAATGTATTTAAAAAATGATGAGGAGGAGGCAGCTGGAGGACTTTTATAAAACAACAGAGTATTGATTGATGTTTAGATTGATGGATGTTTTGATCCATCTTTATATTAATTGATGTTTTGATTGTTTTAGTGTTGTGATTGATATATCGACAGGTGTATCCATGTACCTGTAGAAGGTCTCCCAGTGCGTCTCTCCCAGTGTGATGAACATCTGATCAGTGCTATAAAGTTTTTCTCCGTCTTTCATCCAAACGATTTCCGGCTCCGTAACACCAACAACAGCACAGCCGAGCCGTGCATCATTTCCCTGAGACACTGTCTGATTAGATGGATGCTTAGTGAAGATCACACCTGCAAGAGAAGGAGAACAGGGAGGGAGCACGAGGAGGAGAGGGAGAAAGTAGGAGGGACAAGAGAGCGAGGGAGAAGGAGGAGATAAAACAATTAAACATTATAAAAGTGTCTCGGGGGGGTCGCCGGTGGCGCAGTGGCAGTGCGTGCGATCCCATGTGTTGAGGCTATAGTCGTCGCGCGTCCGGCCCGTGGCGTCTTTCCCGCATGTCTGTCCCCACTCTCTCTCCCTGATTTCCTACACTATCCACTGTCCTCCTCCACAATAAAAGCTTGAAAAATGCCAAAAATAAACCTTTAAAAAAAATACAAAATAAAAGTGTCTCAGACGAATGAATGAAAACCTGAATGCATCAAAACCTGAGGACCAGGACCAGGACCAGTCCAGTTGGACACGCTGATAATATCCTTGAATAAAAGATCCTACCATCCATATTGTTACTGATAAAGTCATTGATTAATTATTGATAAATGTCATCAAATTGTGAAGAGTGCTCCACCATTAATTAATAATTGTATTTATGTGTAATACAGAAAATTGTAGTAATGTGGGCTTTGTACCAAATGGATGGATGGATGGATGGATGGATGGATGGGTGGATGGGTGGGTGGATGGATGGATGGGTGGGTGGATGGGTGGGTGGATGGATGGATGGGTGGATGGGTGGGTGGGTGGATGGATGGATGGATGGATGGGTGGGTGGATGGATGGATGGATGGATGGATGGGTGGATGGATGGATGGATGGGTGGATGGGTGGGTGGGTGGGTGGATGGGTGGGTGGATGGGTGGATGGGTGGGTGGGTGGATGGATGGATGGATGGATGGGTGGGTGGGTGGATGGATGGATGGATGGATGGGTGGGTGGATGGGTGGGTGGGTGGATGGATGGATGGATGGATGGATGGGTGGGTGGATGGGTGGATGGGTGGATGGGTGGGTGGGTGGGTGGATGGATGGATGGGTGGATGGGTGGGTGGATGGGTGGATGGGTGGATGGGTGGATGGGTGGGTGGATGGATGGATGGATGGGTTGGAAGGTGGGGGGTGGATGGATGGATGGATGGATGGATGGATGGGTTGGAAGGTGGGGGGTGGATGGATGGATGGGTTGGAAGGTGGGGGGTGGATGGATGGATGGATGGACGGATGGAAAAAATTGGACAAAATTTCACGCAGCTTGCTCCTCTCCTCATCCTGACTGCAAGCTAACATGATGCATGATGGGAAATATTGATAGACTCATGACTTGAAAGGCTTCCAGTTCCCATATTTGCACCGAGTGTCCTCCGAGTTGTCTCCTCCTCCTGTGTCTAAGCCCCGCCCACCAGAGATGCACGGAGGAAACGAAGCCGAGGAGAGAGGACCGAGGAAATCAGCTTTAAGACACATGAGACGTCGTTTCCTCGACAGCGTCACATGACGCCACATCAGCTGATCACGTTCAGCTGTCAATCAGACTAACAGCTGTTTATGTCCACACACACACACACAGACACACACACACACACACACACACACACACACACAAACACACACTGTATTATTTCTAATCAAACACACACACTGTATTATTTCTAATCAAACACACACACACTGTATTATTTCTAATCAAACACACACACACTGTATTATTTCTAATCAAACACACACACTGTATTATTTCTAATCAAACACACACACTGTATTATTTCTAATCAAACACACACACACTGTATTATTTCTAATCAAACACACACACACTGTATTATTTCTAATCAAACACACACACACTGTATTATTTCTAATCAAACACACACACTGTATTATTTCTAATCAAACACACACACACTGTATTATTTCTAATCAAACACACACACACTGTATTATTTCTAATCAAACACACACACACTGTATTATTTCTAATCAAACACACACACTGTATTATTTCTAATCAAACACACACACTGTATTATTACTAATCAAACACACACACTGTATTATTTCTAATCAAACACACACACTGTATTATTACTAATCAAACACACACACACAGTATTATTTCTAATCAAACACACACACTGTATTATTACTAATCAAACACACACACACTGTATTATTTCTAATCAATCACACACAGTATTATTTCTAATCAATCACACACAGTCAGCTCTCTCTGAGATCTTCTCTCCTCCGTTCGCTTTGGGACGAGGAGACAGAAATAAGAGAACTGAGAAGTACCCTTGGTTGTAACTTTCACAATGCATTGTGGGATACAATGAGTGCAGATTATGAGACGTGTTCAGACATGACTTTATCTCTCCTCTATCTTACTGAAAGCTGCAGACTACACACCTATAATGCCTTTCAACAGTTGTTTAAAGTGTAGGAAAATGATATAACACATTTGAAAATGTTAAGAAACAACCATTTCTATTTTTCTACCTTTTCCACAAATATCAACCTGCTGCTGAACCATTTGACCTCTGACCTCCCTAACCCTAACCCTCCTGCTTTAAAGTCATGTGACCTCTGACCTCTTATGAAGGTGACCTCATTTAAACTCAAACTCGTCAACATTGTTGAATCTTTTTTTATAAGACGATATATATATATATATATATATATATATATATATATATATATATATATATAAAATGTAATGTATATAATGTAATATACTATGATGTAATCAATTTTATGTCCCTACATTCAAACGGAGTGGAAAGGTGTCACCACAGCAGCTCGTGGATTTGGAGGTGAAATCTTTACCTGCATACCAGGTGGGATCATGTCAAACTGCACTTTGCTCAGTCGGATTTGTTTCAGCTGTGAATCAAAGTCTTTCAGAAAAGACCCAGAATTCACAAACTCGCTGCTTTTACACTTGTTCAGTCCGGAGAAGAAACCCGGTTCAGGACTCTTTCAGGACTCTTTCAGTCTGTTAGGGTTAGGGTTGATTCAGGCATCGTTTGAGACTTTGAATGTTTGTCACATGTAATCTGCTCACAGCAGCGTCATGTACCAGAGCAGCTCTGAACACACTGAGCTGCTGTGAGCCGGAAAGCGGACTGCGTCGTTCACGACTTATTTCAGAACTTTTCCACTTTAGTATGACGTCGTTTTCACCTGACGTGAGGTCGAGAAGAGTCCGACGAAACAAAGACAAACCTCGGATTGATCTCAGAAAACTCACCGCTCTGACAGACTCCTTCGAGGCTCCGCAGGAAAAACACGACAATCCACAGAATCCGCTTCATGGTGTCCGAGGATCCAAGACCTCGGTCTGTTTCACCGGGGGAGCTCGGCTCGGTCCCCAACCCCCTCACTGAAGCCTCATTTTCAGCTGCACAAACAGGATTCACCGCAGAGCGAATGAACTCTGAACCAAACAGTTCTCTAAAAAACAAACACGCACAAAGTTTGTTTCTCAAACCGCAAACACATCACGCATCGCCCCGCAGATCCTTCTGAACGACACACACACACACACACACACACACACACACACACACACACACACACACACACACACACACACACACACACACACACACACACACACACACACACACACACACACACACACACACACACACACACACACACACACACACACACACACACACACACACACACGCACACACACACACACACACACAGCGGAAGAGGCTTCACAATAAAAGCTTACATAGTTGAACATGTTGTAGAGTTTATTGTATTTAATAATTCGTTTTCTTTCTTTTTGGACTTTGTGATGATTCAGTACTCAAATGTTAGCAGGATGTTTTGTGCTACATACTTTAAAACAAATCATTTTTAGGATTTAAAGTATTTGATTAAATAGGACTCAGATTATTTCACTTTTCATATCGTTATGTATAAAACACTGAATGTGTTTGATTCATTCACTGTTTTGGAATAATAAATTGTAATCATAGGTTTTATTGTTTTATTGGAGTCATATATGTTGTGTATGAGCGCCATCTGGTGGGGGTTCAACAGAAGTTTATACAGATAATTAATAAACAAAAGTTGATCATTAATGTTTTATAAGTTGTGATAAAACAATCTTTAGGTTATGGTCTAATAATTCATCATTAATGTTAGTTTAGTATTATATTATTGATGAAGGTGATGACTGTAGTTAATAAAACTGATGACTCACTGATTTATTTAGATTTTTTAAATGACATTAAATATAACAGAAAATATTTCAATAACAAACATTATTTAAAAGTTTCTTTCTGAGACAAACTCGTCTTATGTGGTAAATCCTTCTTCGTCCTGATTCTTTGTTCCACCTCTTTCTATGGATACATCTCTCTCTGAAGTCAGGAGGTGTTTGCAGGAGGCGGGGTTTGTTGTCCTGGCTGAGTAACGTCAAGAAGAAGAAACATCAGCGTGCAGAGTCCAAGCTGTCTCCGCCACCGAGTGGCGCTTTGAGGTTCAGACTTGTTACGGTCATCAGATGAACTTCTTCTTGGTGGCTGTGTAACGCTCCATATACTGAAAGCAGAGAGAACAGACCATCAGAGACCATCAGAGACCATCACAAATCATCAGAGACCATCAGAGAACCTTAGAGACCATCACAAATCATCAGAGACCATCAGAGACCATCAGAGAACCTTAGAGACCATCACAAATCATCAGAGACCATCAGAGAACCTTAGAGACCATCAGAGACCATCAGAGAACTTTAGAGACCATCAGAGACCATCAGAGAACCTTAGAGACCATCACAAATCATCAGAGACCATCAGAGACCATCAGAGAACCTTAGAGACCATCACAAATCATCAGAGACCATCAGAGAACCTTAGAGACCATCACAAATCATCAGAGACCATCACAAATCATCAGAGACCATCAGAGAACCTTAGAGACCATCACAAATCATCAGAGACCATCAGAGAACCTTAGAGACCATCACAAATCATCAGAGACCATCAGAGACCATCAGAGACCATCACAAATCATCAGAGAACCTTAGAGACCATCAGAGACCGTCAGAGACCATCAGAGACCGTCAGAGACCATCAGAGACCGTCAGAGACCATCAGAGACCATCAGAGACATCAGACTCCAATAAAAGACCAATAGAGACCCAAACAGGAGGACAGGTGAGAATAAAAACGGTTTCCTTCAGGACTTTCACTCATATGTTTAAAAATATCACAAAACCAGAAATTTAAACTCCTTAAATACAGTTTCTGTTTCAACTGCTTCCAATCCTTCTTTCAAAACGAGTAATGAAGGAAAGAAATGGCTGGATCAGTACTTTTGTTTGGAGCGGGAAGAAGCCTTGTATGAGCCTAACTGGACTCCTGAAGCCTCTGGAAGGGGGGGGGGTCTTTAGGTGCCTGATGTCCGGCTCTACCAAGCAGCTTCACAGTTAGGCTGCGTTGCAGAATGGATCAGAAATGACTCTCTGCTTGATTTAAAATCTTTTCAGGTTCGTCGGCCCCTCAGAGGTCTCTTGTTTGCTTGTGATTTAAAAAGGTTACGACTCTTATTGGGGACAATCTAACATCTGTTAAAGCCTGGATTTAAGACACTTAGAGGGACAACTGTCCTCTTTCTCGCCTGTCTGAGGAAACATAGACTTCTCTCCTGGTACCACTGACAGGAGCTTTGAAATGTGGGACAGTAAAGGGATTGTTACCATCGGACATTTGTATGAAAAGAAAAGTGAAGCTTTTTAAATGGCAGGAAGAACGAAGGTGTTTCTCTTCAACCCTCTTCACTGCAGAGATTAGTCTCCACAGGGAGGACGAAGGACATACTGGGGCTCAGACATAAAGTCCTCTCCAGCTTTTATGGCCTCTAACTGGACTGGGGACCTGAACATGGACATCCATGATGCTACATGGTGATCAATACCACGGCCTGCAGATTACTCCCCAACTGAGACCTGGATCATAATAAAGCACAAAGTGTCATGTTGAGATCTTTTATTCATTGTGTGTGGATCTGTTCATTTATCCATCCTGGAAGAACATGCTGGATCGACTAAACCGAATTCTTAACATCAGACTGAATAAGGATCCGCCGGATACTTAAAAATACACAGAAGACTTTCATGTGTCCTCACTTTCTGTGGAGAAACATTTTGCTGAAATGGATTGAGTGATTATTGTATATTACCCATGAAATATCTGACTTACAGATCTCAGTGTATGATGGAGGTTTTCTATGATATCTGGTCCCATTCTTAGAATCTGTTGGTTCTAGACTGACATTGTGATGAAGGGTCTCATTGATCAAGGGAGCTTGTGACTGATTATTGAAGGGCTGCACAGATCACGATATATGTTAGTGTGTTGTAATGCTATGATGTGCAGGATTGTAAAACTTGGATGCTGTCTCTGATTTATTTTTTTATTTGTTATTTTGTATTTCTGGAGTGTAACATGGCCCCCCGTGTTTTGTTTTTGTCTTTTGTTGTTCACTACAATTCAGTTTTCTCTGTATTGTTTCTGTTGCTGGTCTGCTGGAGACATGATTTCTTTATTTTCTCCACTTCATCACACGGATCACCTTTGTGAAATAGAGTATGTTTTGTTATGAAGTTGTATGTTAAAAAAAGGGTAATGATATTGTTAAAAAAATCCTTAAATATGATTGGTAGTGGATGGTGTGAACAAACTCTGGTGCTCTTTGGCAGATCGTTAGTTTGGTAGTAGAACCGAACTCTGGTGCTCTTTGGCAGATCGTTAGTTTGGTAGTAGAACCGAACTCTGGTGCTCTTTGGCAGATCGTTAGTTTGGTAGTAGAACCGAACTCTGGTGCTCTTTGGCAGATCGTTAGTTTGGTAGTAGAACCGAACTCTGGTGCTCTTTGGCAGATCGTTAGTTTGGTAGTAGAACCGAACTCTGGTGCTCTTTGGCAGATCGTTAGTTTGGTAGTAGAACCAAACTCTGGTGCTCTTTGGCAGATCGTTAGTTTGGTAGTAGAACCAAACTCTGGTGCTCTTTGGCAGATCGTTAGTTTGGTGGTAGAACCGAACTCTGGTGCTCTTAAAAACAGGGGTCTTGGTTCACTTCTAAGTGCATCTGAGTTCGGTTTGTCTTCAGTTCGAGAACACATTCAGGATCAAACAAGGGAAGTGAAAGAAACAGCAGTGCATTGTGGGTTGAATATGGCCATCTGTAAATGATGTCATTAGGTCTGCCAAGGATGTTAGCATTGCTAACAACCCCATAGCCTATGTGAATTAGCTTATTACAAAGTATCTTCACATATTTTGCCCCCCATGTCGATGATGAATATGTCGGTAAGTCGGGCACCAATCAAGTCAGTTTCCAACATGTTGTTCTGATTTGAACAGACGTTTGTGTACATACATGATTACAGCAACAGTCTCAACCTGTGACGGAGTGGCTACAGTACACAACATTTGACAGGCTTCTTATCTTATCTGAAAAGTGTGAAGGTGTCTGAATCAGAACTGAAATTAAAGAGAATTAAAACAACATTGACAACTGAATCCATTTAATTTATCGACAGGACAAAGATACTTTGCTTTATCTTTCTATAATCTTCTAAATATCAGTCTCATTGAGAAAGTATGAGGTCTGACCTGGTCGTAGCCCTCCAGGTCTCTGAGCTTCTTCACCTCGAACAGATTTCCCTCCACTGAAAACAAAGAAACCTGGGAGTCTTTCAGGATGGACCCAGGGATGGAGGACAGCTCCAGACAGTTCTCCTCCAGACGAAGGACTTTCAGACGGGGGCATAGAGACACTTCTGCAGGCAGCACAGAGATCTGGAGGGGGATGATAACATATGTTAGGGGTAAACATCCACAGGACTAACTCAGGCTCCGATTCCAACTGTACATCATGTTTCTCAGTCCTCTATGAAGGGTCTCAGGTACCTGATTCTGGTTGAGGTTAATCTCGATAGCCTGCAGCTCTGAAACCTCTGAAGGGATATTCTGAATATGGTTCCGGGACAGGTCCAACAGGTCCAGCTGCCTTAGGGTTCCAAGTCCAGAGGGAAACTCTAAGATCTGGTTTCCTGAAAGGCTAAGTGTCCGCAGAGATTTGAGCTGGCCCAGGGTGGGGGGAAATTGCTGAATCTGGTTCCCATTAAGGCTCAGAGTCTCCAGCTTCCTCAGCTTAGAGATCTCAGGGGGGATACTGGCTAAGGAACCAAAAAAACACAAGAGTTAGAGTTGTAGTTAGTTCGAGTCAGCTGTAGTTAGTTAGAGTCAGCTGTAGTTAGTTAGAGTCAGCTGTAGTTAGTTAGAGTCAGCTGTAGTTAGTTAGAGTCAGCTGTAGTTAATTAGAGTCAGCTGTAGTTAGTTAGAGTCAGCTGTAGTTAATTAGAGTCAGCTGTAGTTAATTAGAGTCAGCTGTAGTTAGTTAGAGTCAGCTGTAGTTAGTTAGAGTCAGCTGTAGTTAGTTAGAGTCAGCTGTAGTTAGTTAGAGTCAGCTGTAGTTAGTTAGAGTCAGCTGTAGTTAATTAGAGTCAGCTGTAGTTAATTAGAGTCAGCTGTAGTTAGTTAGTTAGCCAGCTGTAGTTAGTTAGTCAGCTGTAGTTAGTTAGAGTCAGCTGTAGTTAGTTAGCCAGCTGTAGTTAGTTAGTCAGCTGTAGTTAGTTAGTCAGCTGTAGTTAGTTAGAGTCAGCTGTAGTTAGTTAGTCAGTTGTAGTTAGTTAGAGTCAGCTGTAGTTAGTTAGAGTCAACTGTAGTTAGTTAGAGTCAACTGTAGTTAGTTAGAGTCAACTGTAGTTAGAGTCAACTGTAGTTAGTTAGTCAGCTGTAGTTAGTTAGAGTCAGCTGTAGTTAGTTAGAGTCAACTGTAGTTAGTTAGAGTCAACTGTAGTTAGTTAGAGTCAACTGTAGTTAGAGTCAACTGTAGTTAGTTAGAGTCAACTGTAGTTAGAGTCAACTGTAGTTAGTTAGTCAGCTGTAGTTAGAGTCAACTGTAGTTAGTTAGTCAGCTGTAGTTAGTTAGAGTCAACTGTAGTTAGTTAGTCAGCTGTAGTTAGTTAGTCAGCTGTAGTTAGTTAGTCAGCTGTAGTTAGTTAGAGTCAACTGTAGTTAGTTAGTCAGCTGTGGTTAGTTAGAGTCAGCTGTAGTTAGTTAGTCAGCTGTAGTTAGTTAGTCAGCTGTAGTTAGTTAGTCAGCTGTAGTTAGTTAGAGTCAACTGTAGTTAGTTAGTCAGCTGTAGTTAGTTAGTCAGCTGTAGTTAGTTAGAGTCAACTGTAGTTAGTTAGTCAGCTGTAGTTAGTTAGAGTCAGCTGTAGTTAGTTAGACTCAGCTGTAGTTAGTTAGAGTCAGCTGTAGTTAGTTAGAGTCAGCTGAAGTTAGTTAGACTCAGCTGTAGTTAGTTAGAGTCAGCTGTAGTTAGTTAGAGTCAACTGTAGTTAGTCAGTTGTAGTTAGTTAGTCAGCTGTAGTTAGTTAGAGTCAACTGTAGTTAGTTAGAGTCAACTGTAGTTAGAGTCAACTGTAGTTAGTTAGTCAGCTGTAGTTAGTCAGCTGTAGTTAGTTAGAGTCAGCTGTAGTTAGTTAGTCAGCTGTAGTTAGTTAGAGTCAACTGTAGTTAGTTAGAGTCAACTGTAGTTAGTCAGCTGTAGTTAGTTAGAGTCAGCTGTAGTTAGTTAGTCAACTGTAGTTAGTTAGAGTCAACTGTAGTTAGTCAGCTGTAGTTAGTTAGAGTCAACTGTAGTTAGTCAGCTGTAGTTAGTTAGAGTCAACTGTAGTTAGTCAGCTGTAGTTAGTTAGAGTCAACTGTAGTTAGTCAACTGTAGTTAGTTAGAGTCAACTGTAGTTAGTCAGCTGTAGTTAGTTAGAGTCAGCTGTAGTTAGTTAGTCAGCTGTAATTAGTTAGAGTCAACTGTAGTTAGTTAGTCAGCTGTAGTTAGTTAGTCAGCTGTAGTTAGTTAGTCAGCTGTAGTTAGTTAGAGTCAGCTGTAGTTAGTTAGAGTCAACTGTAGTTAGTTAGAGTCAGCTGTAGTTAGTTAGAGTCAACTGTAGTTAGTTAGAGTCAGCTGTAGTTAGTTAGAGTCAACTGTAGTTAGTTAGTCAGCTGTAGTTAGTTAGTCAGCTGTAGTTAGTTAGAGTCAGCTGTAGTTAGTTAGCCAGCTGTAGTTAGTTAGTCAGCTGTAGTTAGTTAGTCAGCTGTAGTTAGTTAGAGTCAACTGTAGTTAGTCAGCTGTAGTTAGTTAGTCAGCTGTAGTTAGTTAGTCAGCTGTAGTTAGTTAGTCAGCTGTAGTTAGTTAGAGTCAACTGTAGTTAGTCAGCTGTAGTTAGTTAGAGTCAACTGTAGTTAGTCAGCTGTAGTTAGTTAGTCAGCTGTAGTTAGTTAGAGTCAACTGTAGTTAGTCAGCTGTAGTTAGTTAGTCAGCTGTAGTTAGTTAGTCAGCTGTAGTTAGTTAGAGTCAACTGTAGTTAGTCAGTTGTAGTTAGTTAGTCAGCTGTAGTTAGTTAGAGTCAACTGTAGTTAGTTAGTTAGAGTCAGCTGAAGTTAGTTAGTTGTAGTTAGTTAGTCAGCTGTAGTTAGTTAGAGTCAGCTGTAGTTAGTTAGTCAGCTGAAGTTAGTCAGCTGTAGTTAGTTAGTCAGCTGTAGTTAGTTAGAGTCAGCTGTAGTTAGTCAGCTGTAGTTAGTTAGAGTCAGCTGTAGTTAGTTAGAGTCAGCTGTAGTTAGTTAGAGTCAGCTGTAGTTAGTCAGCTGTAGTTAGTTAGAGTCAGCTGTAGTTAATTAGAGTCAGCTGTAGTTAGTCAGCTGTAGTTAATTAGACTCAGCTGTAGTTAGTTAGAGTCAGCTGTAGTTAATTAGAGTCAGCTGTAGTTAATTAGAGTCAGCTGTAGTTAGTTAGAGTCAGCTGTAGTTAGTTAGAGTCAGCTGTAGTTAATTAGAGTCAGCTGTAGTTAGTCAGCTGTAGTTAGTTAGAGTCAGCTGTAGTTAATTAGAGTCAGCTGTAGTTAGTTAGAGTCAGCTGTAGTTAGTTAGAGTCAGCTGTAGTTAATTAGAGTCAGCTGTAGTTAGTCAGCTGTAGTTAGTTAGAGTCAGCTGTAGTTAATTAGAGTCAGCTGTAGTTAGTCAGCTGTAGTTAATTAGACTCAGCTGTAGTTAGTTAGAGTCAGCTGTAGTTAATTAGAGTCAGCTGTAGTTAATTAGAGTCAGCTGTAGTTAGTTAGAGTCAGCTGTAGTTAGTTAGAGTCAGCTGTAGTTAGTCAGCTGTAGTTAGTCAGCTGTAGTTAGTTAGAGTCAGCTGTAGTTAGTTAGTCAGCTGTAGTTAATTAGAGTCAGCTGTAGTTAGTTAGAGTCAGCTGTAGTTAATTAGAGTCAGCTGTAGTTAGTCAGCTGTAGTTAGTCAGCTGTAGTTAGTTAGAGTCAGTTGTAGTTAGTTAGAGTCAGCTGTAGTTAGTCAGCTGTAGTTAGTCAGCTGTAGTTAGTTAGAGTCAGCTGTAGTTAGTTAGAGTCAGCTGTAGTTAATTAGAGTCAGCTGTAGTTAGTCAGCTGTAGTTAGTTAGAGTCAGCTGTAGTTAGTTAGAGTCAGCTGTAGTTAGTCAGCTGTAGTTAGTTAGAGTCAACTGTAGTTAGTCAACTGTAGTTAGTTAGAGTCAACTGTAGTTAGTCAGCTGTAGTTAGTTAGAGTCAGCTGTAGTTAGTTAGTCAGCTGTAATTAGTTAGAGTCAACTGTAGTTAGTTAGTCAACTGTAGTTAGTTAGTCAGCTGTAATTAGTTAGAGTCAACTGTAGTTAGTTAGTCAGCTGTAGTTAGTTAGTCAGCTGTAGTTAGTTAGAGTCAGCTGTAATTAGTTAGAGTCAACTGTAGTTAGTTAGAGTCAACTGTAGTTAGTTAGTCAGCTGTAGTCAGTTAGAGTCAACTGTAGTTAGTTAGAGTCAGCTGTAGTTAGTTAGAGTCAACTGTAGTTAGTTAGTCAGCTGTAGTTAGTTAGTCAGCTGTAGTTAGTTAGTCAGCTGTAGTTAGTTAGAGTCAACTGTAGTTAGTTAGAGTCAACTGTAGTTAGTCAGCTGTAGTTAGTTAGAGTCAACTGTAGTTAGTTAGAGTCAACTGTAGTTAGTCAGCTGTAGTTAGTTAGTCAGCTGTAGTTAGTTAGAGTCAACTGTAGTTAGTCAGCTGTAGTTAGTTAGTCAGCTGTAGTTAGTTAGTCAGCTGTAGTTAGTTAGAGTCAACTGTAGTTAGTCAGTTGTAGTTAGTTAGTCAGCTGTAGTTAGTTAGAGTCAACTGTAGTTAGTTAGTTGTAGTTAGTTAGAGTCAGCTGAAGTTAGTTAGTTGTAGTTAGTTAGTCAGCTGTAGTTAGTTAGAGTCAGCTGTAGTTAGTTAGTCAGCTGAAGTTAGTCAGCTGTAGTTAGTTAGTCAGCTGTAGTTAGTTAGAGTCAGCTGTAGTTAGTTAGTCAGCTGTAGTTAGTTAGAGTCAGCTGTAGTTAATTAGAGTCAGCTGTAGTTAGTTAGAGTCAGCTGTAGTTAGTTAGTCAGCTGTAGTTAGAGTCAGCTGTAGTTAGTTAGAGTCAGCTGTAGTTAATTAGAGTCAGCTGTAGTTAGTTAGAGTCAGCTGTAGTTAGTTAGACTCAGCTGTAGTTAGTTAGAGTCAGCTGTAGTTAGTTAGAGTCAGCTGTAGTTAATTAGAGTCAGCTGTAGTTAGTTAGAGTCAGCTGTAGTTAGTTAGAGTCAGCTGTAGTTAGTTAGAGTCAGCTGTAGTTAATTAGTCAGCTGTAGTTAGTCAGCTGTAGTTAATTAGAGTCAGCTGTAGTTAGTCAGCTGTAGTTAGTCAGCTGTAGTTAATTAGAGTCAGCTGTAGTTAGTCAGCTGTAGTTAGTCAGCTGTAGTTAATTAGAGTCAGCTGTAGTTAGTCAGCTGTAGTTAGTTAGAGTCAGCTGTAGTTAGTTAGAGTCAGCTGTAGTTAGTCAGCTGTAGTTAATTAGACTCAGCTGTAGTTAGTTAAAATTAAATGTTCTCACTCAGTCTGTTTGAGTTCAGAGTCAGACTCTTCAGCTGCAGGAAGTTCCCGATGGCGGCTGGAAGAACCTCGATCTTATTCCCAGATAGATCCACTGTTCGCAGGTTCCCTGTGAGTCTCTGTAGCTCCTCTGGAAACTACAAGTAATCATGTAGAAACCACAACGTCACAGACAGTACAGGAAGTGATCATGTAGAAACTATAATAGAGAGGCGTGTCTCACCTCCTGCAGCCCCTTTGATGTCAGCTGGAAAACCCCAGTTTTCTGGGACGTTTCCAGATGAGACTTCAGAGCACTGTTCCCCATCTCAACCTGCAACCAAAAGCACACCTGTTGGTCTACATGTCAGTCTACCTTTCAGTCTACATACCAGTCTGCACACCAGTCTACATGTCAGTCTACCTTTCGGTCTACATGTCAGTCTACACATCATTTACATATCAACCTACATGTCAGTCTACATGTCAGTCTACATGTCAGATTACGACAGGACCATCAGTAAAAATTCACATCAGACAGAGACTATCTTCTTCTTCTTCTTCTCTGGTGTTAATAAGATCAGCTGTTCTCTTCTTCTTTGTTGTTAATAAGACCGGCTGTCTTCTTCTTCTCTGGTGTTAATAAGATCAGGCGGTGTAATCCCTGGAGAGCAGAGTCAGTAGTTAGCGTTAGCCACATTAGCTCATTTATAAACATGTTGTTAAACGTCACAAAGCTAACAGAGATGCTAACAGTATTACCTTACGTTCCTTTACAATGTTTATGTACTCAAAGCTAACGTTAGCCGGCTATCCTCCACGAAACTGGTCAAACAGCAAACAGATATTGGGCCGGATTTCAACCCGAACCGGAACCTTTATCTTTAAACGGAGCGTCAACACTTGTCGGATAAACACAGAGCACGCCCCGCAGCTCCGTCAGCCAATGGGATCAACCGAGACAAAAGTCTTCAATGGGCATGCGCATTAGGCTTCATGGAAGTGATAAAAACCAAAAGCGTAATTGAAGATTGTTGGGAATATTATTGTTGGTCATGGATTGGGATTATTGTTAGTAAGAAATAAATGATGGGAAGTATTCTGATTAACTCTCTGTTTATTCCCATTTGGATGTTTCCGGAAACTCAGGTAGATTTGAGAATTAATAAACTAAGAAGAGAATGGGGAGAAAGTTTGAACGGAATCTTTGAAAGTCAGTATATAAAAAGTAAATATTATAGTTACCAACCTATTATAATATAGACAGATCCAGATAAGGTTAGGATGCATACCAAAAGTGAATATATATGGAAGAGTTTACCTGTCAGTTTATACGGCAGAAATGACTCTACAATGGATGGAGGAAGTAAAACCAGATAAAGTGATATGCTGTGTTGATTCCTTTGCAGCCCTGTGTAGTATTCAAAATATAAGATTTAACCCTAACCCTATTTATCAGTGTTTATTTAGACTGTGTAGGCTTCTTAAAGATGTTTGGTAAAAGCAAATGAGAAATCAGACAAAATATCTAAAAATTCCACCAAAATTAGAGATTTTGAAAATATATGTTTTGGTAAAGGAGAAGCAAAGGAATTAATTAAAACAAAGAAATGGGACAGTAATAACAATGAGAGGAAGGTTTTTTTAACTCGACTGAGGCTTGACCATACAGGGTTAAAGAAACTTTGTTTTGGTGAGGTAAAAGGGAAACAGGTAACGTTTTATTACACTAAATAAAGATAAGAGAGGCAGATTCTGGGTTAAACAACAGGAATCAAGAAAAACACAGAATACAGGGTTATAAGATTTAGATTATTATTATAATAGGGTTAGGAGTATATCATAAGATTTAGACAGTTTGCAGCCAGTTTGTCCACCAAAGACAACATTCATACACTTAAAAAGAAGTTGCATTCAGCTTTATATTCAACATATTTTTTTATTTTAAAATAAATGATACTTCTAAGCAAATATTAACAAAATGGTCATAATTGTTATTGATATATACAAAATAAAATAAATTCAAATCCCCAGAACAAACAATATCAAACATGCCGGAGCTTGGAGCAGAAGTGCTCACAGGCTCAGGGACAGCAGGGGCATGGTTGTAAATGTTTTTAAATTGTACTTGGAGAGAAATTATTTTTTTCTATAATAATAGTATTTTCTCTACAGAGCAGTACACAAACCTCAGCAGAGTTTTTCAGGTGAGCTCAAACCTGTTCATTGTAAGCACCATAAATACACCATGCACACATTAGTGACACATTCTGTAGAAAAAGCATTCATGCTCTTAGACAATAAAACTCTAGAAAGAGCTTCAAACTATTAATAACAACAGGAGATGGAAAACAAAGCTAACTAAGTACACAAAGATGTCAATAAATACAGAAGTAGGTTTTGTTCCCAGAACAATATAAGAACAACATTTCTTACACTGGTTTTATTAACCTGAATAATCTTTACCTGATCAGAATCAGCTTTATTGGACATTTATGTTTAACACACAAGGAATTTAACTTTGGTAGACTGTGCTCTCTCTGTACAAATGTACACATTAAATATGAACAATTAACGAAAAATAAGAACAAGTAATTAAAGACCAATATGTACAAAACTAAATAAGAATAAGAGTAAATGAAAAGTACAGTGGAAATAACTGATGTTAACTCGAGGTATTGAAGTTAATATCATCCATCCATAAGAAGCTAGCTTAAGTCCAATATAATAAATTATTGATCCTTACAGCTCTGTGTCTTCTGAAGATTCGTCCTCCTCTTCTTCTTTTCCATCCCTGAGCTCCTGGTCACTTTGTTTCTGTTTTTACTGTACGGTTGTTTATAACGTGATTTTAATCGATATGATCAGTGTCACTGACTTCTAATATAAGTCAGCTGCCCTTCTTCTCCACTATGAGCAGCAGTGTTGTGATGTTGTGATGCTTGAATTTCCCTCGGGATCAATAAAGTATGTATGTATCTATGTGCCGAGTCAGACAGGAGGCAAGAAAATAGAGCCATAAAATATATGATGTAGCTGTGTTTTCTTTTGTAACATTACTAAATAATAGCGTGGAAATGATCATAGATTAATCATATTTAGTCATACTAAACGCATTTTTACTTATATTTCTTCTTCTTATCTTCAACTTTTCTTTCTCACTCATCATGGAGGCTGGCGCCTCTAACATTTGCCTATACCACACAGGCCGGCCTGGATTTAAATTATTATTATTATAATATAGACAGGGTTATATCATAAGATTTAGATTATTATTATAATATAGACAGGGTTATATCATAAGATTTAGATTATTATTATAATATAGACAGGGTTATATCATAAGATTTAGATTATTATTATAATATAGACAGGGTTATATCATAAGATTTAGATTATTATTATAATAAAGATAGGGTTATATCATAAGATTTAGATTATTATTATAATATAGACAGGGTTATATCATAAGATTTAGATTATTATTATAATAAAGATAGGGTTATATCATAAGATTTAGATTATTATTATAATATAGACAGGGTTATATCATAAGATTTAGATTATTATTATAATATAGACAGGGTTATATCATAAGATTTAGATTATTATTATAATATAGATAGGGTTATATCATAAGATTTAGATTATTATTATAATATAGATAGGGTTATATCATAAGATTTAGATTATTATTATAATATAGATAGGGTTATATCATAAGATTTAGATTATTATTATAATAAAGACAGGGTTATATCATAAGATTTAGATTATTATTATAATATAGACAGGGTTATATCATAAGATTTAGATTATTATTATAATATAGATAGGGTTATATCATAAAACGTAGATTATTATTATAATATAGATAGGGTTATATCATAAAACGTAGATTATTATTATATATGTAAAGTGACATGTAAGCTTAAGCTAGATACTCCTGTACAGTAGATGGCGGTATGCACCTCTTTAAGTTATGTTTGTAACCCGTCATTAAATTAAAAACAAAAAACAAACCCTGCTTTTTAACTCTGCCTCATTTTAATTGTCTGACTCTTTACTCTTGTTTGGATTGTTTTATGGTACTTTAGCATTTTCTTTTCTGTAAGGTGCGTTTTGACTATGAATAAAATACATTATTAATTATATCACAGGAGAAGAAGAAGCTCCACGTGTAGAACTTCCAGACATCCGGTCCCTGGTTGACTTGATGGATGACAATGGTCACTTATTAAACTATGATCAATTCTGCACAAAACATAACTTCAACCCAATGAAAGCTGATTTTGATAAGCTACAAAAAGCACTTCCTCAAGAATTTGTCTTCCTGACGAAAAATATAAAGACACATCAGACTATTCAACCGCGATTGGCTCCACTTTCAATTCAAGGTGTCTTAATATGGGATAAAAAGTGTAATAATTCCTTCATAAGAAAATCATTCACGGACAAATCATTCCCAGGAAAGCAAAACAAAAATAACATCTTGAATAAATTTGATGAAGGTTCTGTTGGCAAACTAAGATCCTTGTATCTCAAACTACCTTTACCCCCTAAAACTAAAGAAATACATTTCAAAATCATGAATGACATCTACCCATCCAAAGAATTACTCAGGTTACGCTTCAATATTGAAGATAACATCTGTTCATTCTGCAAAAGTGACATAGAAACCACGGACCATATCTTTTCCTCATGTGATGTGACTCATACATTCTGGGTTGAGATCCATAAATGGATCGCAAAGGGAATATCGTCACGTCTACCTTCCATCTCCAGAGATGATATTACATTTGGAATCTCAAACAATACAAATGAGGAACTTTGTCTTAATTTGATTCTGTGTCTGGCAAAATTCTTTATTCACAAGAATAGATTTTTAAAGTCATCCCCCAATTTTGTCTCTTTTCTGAATGATTTCAAACTTTATCTCAAGTCCTTAAAACTAATTAATGGAAAAAAAGCAAAAATGATATACGATGTTTTGAAAAACTTTCCCAAAGTATTAGACAACTAACATTACATACCCTTGTATATTTCATTTACTATTTATTTCTCCTTAATTTCCTTTTTCTTCTCAGTTCAGACCTCATTCATTATTTCTTAAGATTGTCATTTATTTTCTCTATTTTGAAATGAAGTGCTGGATGTTGACGTTGCAATTTTGATGTACTTGTTTTCTACGTTTGTACTAAAAGAAACGTTCAATAAAGTTTTTGAAAAAAAAAAAAAACAAACTTCCAGACATCCGGCAGATGTAAGTGACAAACCGGTAAACCGGAAACCGGAAGAAGAAGAAGAGGAGAAGGAGGAGGAGGATCAGGAAGTGACTCGGCGGGTGAATTTGGATTTGTTTTTATTGGGGACTTCGTGTCGTTGAGTTGAAGGTAAGAACACACCCTGGTTCCGTTCTGGTTCAGCCCTAAAGTCCAGATCGTTTTACCGCGCGGGTCCACAACACTGACAACTTTTATTATGAATCAGAATCAGAACCGGGTTTTATTCACATATACAAGAAGGAGTTTGTCCTGGTTCCGTCTGTGGCGCCAATTCAGAAATCTAGTTTGATGTAGCTGACTTAATTAGTCATAATAATGTTTTATTATATTAATATCGTAATAAATATTTTATTATAAGTATTTATTATATTAAAATTATATGAATATATATATATATAAGTCAGTCAAGTATCTGTGTCATATTCTCCGCTGTGCGTCTCTTTGTAAACTGAGGTTTAATATAATCGTTATTTTAATATATTGTTTTAATGTAATATCTGGGTAACTCTGAGCTTCATAATAACATAAAAGATGTTATGTATTCAGAGAGGTAACGTGAGAGGTTAGTCCTGATGCAGTGAGTGCCTAACCCAAGATGATATCATATATAAATATTATAATAAGATTATAAGGACATAAGCGCTGCTAACACGAGGACGTAGAAAACACATTTACAGAGACTTAACATTTGTGCTTATAATCAAGAGACCTGAAAACACACTAAAGAGCAAATAAGAGCAGAAAAAGAAAGAAATGGGACCTTTAATATAATTAAACTTTGTCTCTTTGTGACGCTTTGTTTTTCTGAAACATTCATGTGTTTCTGACCATGTTACCTGACTTTACAGGCATGTCTCTGAAATGAAACCGTTACGAATTTATTATAGAGCTCAAATGATTCATCGAGTAACTCGATTACAAAAAATGTGTTTTTGCTTCATCAAAATATGCTATAGTTAGAGTATTAAACGCGTTGTAGCTGCAGCTACCTGCTCCTCTGTCTGCTGCATGCACGCGCACACACACACACACACGAGCGCGGCGCGCCCCTTTTAACTTTTAGTACACAGTTGATCTGTGATCCATCCGACACAGTCGGGAACATGTGATCCGGTTAAACGGTCGGCTTTTCTCCGTTCACTCTCTCCGTGCCTGCAGCTGACATAGCGATAGCATTAGCAATGTCCAGCTAACATAACGATAGCATTAGCAACATCCAGCTAACATAGCGATAGCAGCGTCCAGCTAACATAGCATGAGCAACGTCCAGCTAACATAGCGATAGCAGCGTCCAGCTAACATAGCGATAGCAGCGTCCAGCTAACATAGCATTAGCAACGTCCAGCTAACATAGCGATAGCAGCGTCCAGCTAACATAGCATTAGCAACGTCCAGCTAACATAGCGATAGCAGTGTCCAGCTAACATAGCGATAGCAGCGTCCAGCTAACATAGCATTAGCAACGTCCAGCTAATATAGCGATAGCAGCGTCATCTCACGCTCAGAGAGCAGGGGGCTCTGGGAACTACCCATTTAATAAATAAAGGCAAGAAAATATATATTTTAAATTTCTCAATTTCCTGATCTGTTAAAATAATTGAATCTTAAATCTGTGATAGATTTCATTATGCATTCTCAACATAGATTTAGGTAGCCTGCCGCGAAACCGCTTTTTGCACGGCCTATTTTAAAAAAACACGGCCTTGAAATTATTGCACGGCTTGACCTCGGCCGTGCAAATATCTACATTTAATAGACGTGCTTACTACACGGGTTTCTATATGGAGCGCTAAATATCTGATTAGGCTACATTCTAATTCTGGCAAAGAATATGTTTGCTGAATACCGGTACTGAAAAGCTTAAACCTGATCCTGTTTGCGTTTCTACAGCCACTTGTGCCCTATTTGGTAGACGGCGTGTCAGCCAGATGATGATAGCCGCTATGTAAATAGCATTATATGATAGCAGCTAACCGCTAACTAATAAATTCAACAAAGGAGAAAAACGCTACATAAACAAAACCAACGAAGAAGACATCCAGCAGTTCATCCACTTTGTCACTGTCATGTGACTCTTTATTACAAGAACTCAATCAAGCTTTGTTTCAGAGAAGGCTGTGAGCGGCGAGATGAAATACAGACGTAAACAATCAGCTGTGTTACAGTCAACGCTTTAAACACGCCAGAGTTCTGTTTGTCGACGTAACACGGGAAGTGACGATTTTTTTCAACCAATCAGAGGACTACAGTGTTTAACTCCACCTTTTCGGGTCAGCTCCACATTAGAACATGCTGACAGATGATTGACTTATCAAGGTCTAGGGATCTATTATTACTGGATGACACATGTAATATTATACATTTATTTGTTTGTTGTTTGTTTTTTAAAGAAAGTGCAGATAGAAGCAGCGGGCCGAATACAAAGAGGTGAGACAACATGTGAGTTACAGTCACATGATGAAGGGGTGTGTCAGACAGGCTGGACAGTAAATCAACATTATGAAACTTGTGAAAACTAAAATGTGTAAAGATGCATCTTATTGAACAGAATGCACCATTTAGAGACTTATTCAGTTTTCTTCAAAACCAGTGTGTTAGTGAGCACATGACCTCCGCTCCGCCGTGACACTGAAAAAAATGTGCACCCCCTGTATTTTTTTTTGCACCCCCTGTTTTCCCATTTCTGCCTAAATCACTGGTTCTCAGTTAAATGTACAGTAACAGATGTGTAGGTGACGCAAAAACACAATTTGTTATTTCAGCCATTAAAACTGCAGGTTATGTTGGAGGTAAGAGCTCAAACTGTGAAAAGCTCCGCCCACTGACCAATCAGATCTTTAGATGGTGGAGCTGATGGAGAGGGGGGAGGACACCTCATGTGTCCATCATGATTTTACATTATAGTCTGTTAAGTTAATGATTATTTTTCACTGATATCCTTCAACAGAGACTGAAAAAGCTCTGGAGCATTTTAGTTGAAGCTGTACAAATACAAACAGCTTCTTGTGTCTTTGAATTGTATTTTCATTAAAGTTGAATGTGTCCTGCTCTGTTTGTGATGAGCTGCAGTTTAACTTCTAAAAGCTTTTCTCCACTTTAAAGAGTCAGAGCAGCACATTGAGTTCAGAGAGGAAACAGGAGTTATTAGAGTCAGTTCTAAGGTGAACTAACCATGGAACAAATACAATGCAGTTCATATATATATATATATATATATATATATATATATATATATATATATATATATATATATATATATACATACTGCAGTTTAATACTCTCTGATGTTTCTGTAACTTTAGTCTTTGAGCCTGTTTGTCTTTAATTTATTTATATTATTAATATAGTTTGATCAGTTTGTAGATATGATGATCTGCTGACGGCAGACACAGGGATGATTGTGATTGGTTAAATGAAGATAGCTCCGCCCCCTTTTATGTTAATGAACTCTCTGTGACTCTGGGTTGATCTATCAGGTTAATAAGCAGCTTCACAGGACTGATAATCACCGTCTCTTATTGTAAGAGGCAACATGAATATCATTGATTTATTTCAAATATTTAGTTAAAAATGATTAAACGCTGACAACAATAATTTCATGTTAATTCATAATGTTTAAAATAGTTTAAAAACATAGTTTAGCCAGTTAATTGTATATGTTTCTGTTATGTTATTACTGCGTAGTTAAATTAGTGACGGATGTAACGTAAACAGTTTTTTCATCGTCTGTTAGATCTGTATTTTACTTTGACATTTTTTCAGTAAACTTTTTTAAACAAAGGAAAATTGTCGCGTCTTTTCACTCGTGTTGCAAATGCTGTGAGTTGACTCCAAACGAGTGGTACACAGGACGAAGAAAGAGACGAGTGCCACTACACTGATGTCAGGGTTAGTGAAGCCAGATCACCCAGAGAGACCCTGGACATGTTGAACTCACTTCGTAGTCCAGACCCCTGGTCCCCTCTCTTGACAAAAAGGTTTTGATGATTTCGGGCATGAGCTCCATCAGTTACAGATTTTTGGACTGAAATATGCAGAGTTTGACATTAAAAACTTGATTTGAAGTAAAATAAAGTTTATAGTCTTTAAATATAATTTACCATTTACACTGGGCCCTCTTTGGCCCCCCAATAAAATGTGTCCTGAAGGGCCACTGCTGATTCATGTGTTGAACACAGTGACTTGTGTTTTTGTCAGATGATCCAGTGGGATTTGTCTCCATTCTCGGTGACTCCAGCTGCAGCTCTGCTGTCCAGGTGTGTTTCTAGAGGAACGTTATCTCAGGTGAGTTTACCTGCACATATTTACACAGACTTCATCCAGTGTTTGCAATGCAGTATTTGTGCGGTGGATGGGAGCGAGTGGAGCGATGTTGAAGGGTTTTTGAGGATCTCTTGAAAGAGGGGAGTCGGAGAGAGTTCCAGAGGTAGCAGCAATGGGCAAGACCCTGACCCCCCCAGGACTGATAGTTAGTCCTGCAGGGGGGACAGAAGGTTTATATCAGCAGACTGGAGAGACCAGATGGGGTGCTGGAGAAGGAACTGAGACAGGTTGGGGGGAGGATCCAGGTTATAGAGGGCTTTGTAGGTGAGGATGAGGAGTTTGAAGTGGAGGTTATGAAGGACAGGGGTGTGCGTACTGTTGTGGAATTTTTCCCATTACCAAAGAGTGAAAATAAAGAGTGAGAAGATCTATTCAAAAAGGAACCCCGAGATGGATCTGGTCTCAATGAACCTTTATTCGAAGGCAAGAAGAGCGTTGGAAGACCCCTCTCTCACACGGTGAGGAGAGAAAGAGACCCAGAGAAAAGACAAACATGAACACTTATACATTTCCATCACACAGAGCACTCCCCCATCACGCCACGTAGAGCCACTCCCCCATCACGCCACGTAGAGCCACTCCCCCATCACGCCACATAGAGCCACTCCCCCATCACGCCACGTAGAGCCACTCCCCCATCACGCCACGTAGAGCCACTCCCCCATCACGCCACGTAGAGCCACTCCCCCATCACGCCACGTAGAGCCACTCCCCCATCACGCCACGTAGAGCCACTCCCCCATCACGCCACGTAGAGCCACTCCCCCATCACGCCACATAGAGCCACTCCCCCATCACGCCACGTAGAGCCACTCCCCCATCACGCCACGTAGAGCCACTCCCCCATCACGCCACGTAGAGCCACTCCCCCATCACGCCACGTAGAGCCACTCCCCCATCACGCCACGTAGAGCCACTCCCCCATCACGCCACATAGAGCCACTCCCCCATCACGCCACGTAGAGCCACTCCCCCATCACGCCACATAGAGCCACTCCCCCATCACGCCACATAGAGCCACTCCCCATCACGCCACATAGAGCCACTCCCCCATCACGCCACATAGAGCCACTCCCCCATCACGCCACATAGAGCCACTGCCCATCACGCCACATAGAGCCACTCCCCCATCACGCCACGTAGAGCCACTCCCCCATCACGCCACATAGAGCCACTCCCCCATCACGCCACATAGAGCCACTCCCCCATCACGCCACATAGAGCCACTCCCCCATCACGCCACATAGAGCCACTGTCCATCACGCCACATAGAGCCACTCCCCCATCACGCCACATAGAGCCACTCCCCCATCACGCCACATAGAGCCACTCCCCCATCACGCCACATAGAGCCACTCCCCCATCACGCCACATAGAGCCACTCCCCCATCACGCCACATAGAGCCACTGTCCATCACGCCACATAGAGCCACTCCCCCATCACGCCACATAGAGCCACTCCCCCATCACGCCACATAGAGCCACTGTCCATCACGCCACATAGAGCCACTCCCCCATCACGCCACATAGAGCCACTGCCCATCACGCCACATAGATCCACTCCCCCATCACGCCACATAGAGCCACTCCCCCATCACGCCACATAGAGCCACTCCCCCATCACGCCACATAGAGCCACTCCCCCATCACGCCACATAGAGCCACTGCCCACCTGGCAGGGCGCCATCTATCCCCTAGTGTGAGAGAAGAGACTACATGACTATTTAGCATCTCCCGAGGCTGAGAAGGAGTCCAGTGAGAGTCTGGGTGAATCTTCACACATGTACAGAGAGAAACAGAATAAAGGGAACAAACTGATGGGAAACAAAACACCCAATATTCTGTGCATGTAGTGTTCTAAGACATTTCACATTTTATATGACAGATTCTATGAGACCTTTGTAAAGCACATATAGTACACATGGAGTAACATTTTCTATAATAGTACCATTACATTAGTTACTGAACAAAAAAAGTGAAATTACAACACAATGTTGTGATTCTATACTTTAGAATACTGCAGTTACTTATTAAGCTAAACTTATGTGGAATCAGAATATAGAATATAAATTACATCTATATAATAATATACATCACACATCAGATGAATATCTCTCAAGAATATTTTTATTGAGTTTTTTACACATTTCCAGAAAGGGAGTACGAGTGTTCAGAGGTAGACAGCGAGTGTGTGCAAACTGTAAAACAGCAGAAATATGCAGGTACACTTTATCATTTGTACTGTATATGTAGGAACAAACGTACAGAGAGGATCCACATAGTTCGCATCACACATCTACAGTTACTGGTCACTTTCTGTACCCACACATCCTTAATCTGTAGAAATAAGGTGTAAACAATTTTGAAAAAAAGCAAAGAAAGACACAAAACAAAACAAAACGAAATCCCCCCCCCAAAAAAAAACAAAAAAAAACGCACACTGTCTCATGCCTGGAGCGAGTCGGAAAGTTGCAGAGCTGGAAGCCAGGTTATTTGAAAGTTAAAAAAATAAATAAATAAGTCTACTTTTATTGTAAGATAACCAAGATCTGGGACAATTAGGTTTCCTGATGGTTCCTAAAGTATTCCAGAAAAGGCCCCACAGCTTTCCAAACTTAATAGTTATAGCCCAGGCTAATAGCTTTAGACAGGCCATAAGGTCTCTAAGCCACTGGGCGTGGGCGGGCGGAGCAGCATCCCTCCACTTCAGTAAAATGGCCGCCTGGCCAAAAGTGACGCAGATGAGATTGTGCGGCGCTTACTGGGAGTGAGATGGTCGTCGTCTCCTGTGGTGCCAAAAACAGCCAGCAGAGGATTAGGTTCCAAATTCAGACGAAGGACTGAAGACGATGTTTGAAAGACGTCTCTCCAGTGTTTTTCCAGACTGGGACACGACCAGAACATGTGGATAAGAGAAGCCTCAGCAGTCCTACACTTATCACAACAGGGATCAACATCTGGATAGAAGCAGGATCATTTAGCCTTTGATATGTGGGCCCGATGCACTACTTTAAACTGTAGCAGGCTATGACGAGCACAGAGGGAGGTTGAATTGACCAGTTTAAAAACTGAACTCCAAGTGTCCTCAGAAACAGACGGGTTCAGATCCTGTTCCCAGGAAGATTTGGTTTTGTGAAGGGGGGCCTGTTTAATAGCTGCCAGTCTGTCATATATTATCGATATTAGCCCTTTTCGTGAGGGATGCAGGTTGAGGAGAGCATCAACAACGTGTCAGGTGTCTCAGGGAAGTTTGGTAACTGACTACGGAGGAAGTGACGAAGTTGCAGGTATCTAAAGAAGTGAGCGCTCGGTAGGCTGAATTTCTGAGAGAGTTCCTCAAATGAAGCAAAACTTAACAACTAAGTTAACAAACTAACCCTAACAACTTAACCCTAACCCTAACAACTTAACCCTAACAACTTAACCCTAACAACTTAACCCTAACAACTTAACCCTAACAACTTAACCCTAACAACTTAACCCTAACAACTTAACCCTAACCCTAACAACTTAACCCTAACCCTAACAACTTAACCCTAACCCTAACAACTTAACCCTAACAACTTAACCCTAACAACTTAACCCTAACAACTTAACCCTAACCCTAACAACTTAACCCTAACAACTTAACCCTAACCCTAACCCTAACAACTTAACCCTAACAACTTAACCCTAACCCTAACAACTTAACCCTAACAACTTAACCCTAACAACTTAACCCTAACAACTTAACCCTAACAACTTAACCCTAACAACTTAACCCTAACAACTTAACCCTAACAACTTAACCCTAACAACTTAACCCTAACCCTAACAACTTAACCCTAACAACTTAACCCTAACCCTAACCCTAACAACTTAACCCTAACAACTTAACCCTAACCCTAACAACTTAACCCTAACAACTTAACCCTAACCCTAACCCTAACAACTTAACCCTAACAACTTAACCCTAACCCTAACAACTTAACCCTAACAACTTAACCCTAACAACTTAACCCTAACAACTTAACCCTAACAACTTAACCCTAACAACTTAACCCTAACAACTTAACCCTAACAACTTAACCCTAACAACTTAACCCTAACCCTAACAACTTAACCCTAACAACTTAACCCTAACCCTAACCCTAACAACTTAACCCTAACAACTTAACCCTAACAACTTAACCCTAACCCTGTGAAGAGGTCCTTAAAACGTTTAATGTCTGTGCCACTGGTGAAACGCAGGATCAAGTAGAGAAGGTTGAAAAAGATGGTTGGACCAGACGAGAGAGAGAAGTCATTAAAACCAAAGTGTCTCCTGAACTGGACCCACACTCTTATGGAGTGCCAGACCACTGGGTTGTCCAGTGGTTTACTCGAAGAGAGAGGAAGAGAAGATCCGAGCAGAGCTAGGATGGAAATGTTTTTGCCCGATTTCAGCTCCATAGCCCCCCCAGTGGACAACGAGGTTGGTAATGAAAGTAAGACCAGGCAGTAAGACAGCGTATATTCGCTGCCCAATAATAAAAGAGAAAATTAGGCAGACCCAGGCCTCCGTCGTATTTAGATTTTTGGAGATGAAGTTTACCTAGTCGAGGTCTCTTGCCCTTCCATATATAGGATGTTATAAGTGAGTCCAAAGAGTCAAAAAAGGATTTAGGGATAAACGTTGGTATGGATTGAAAGAAATAAAGGAACTTTGGGAGAATAGTCATTTTGATAGTTAATTCGGTCCACTCGGGTCGTGGAGAGAGGCGACCACCTTGTAAGGTGTTGTTTCACATGATCCAACAGGCTGAGAAAGTTTTCCCTAAAGAGAGACTTGTGTTTCTTCGTGACTGTAATGCCAAGGTAGGTAAATTGATTTTCCACTATTCTGAATGGGAAGTTTGTATAGTCTAATGCAGCTTCATTTATAGGGAAAAGTTCACTTTTGTGCAGGTTTAACTTATATCCAGAGATCTGACCAAACTGCTTGAGTAGTGACATTATAGGTGGCAAAGAGGTGTCAAGGTTTTCTATAAAGAGCAAAAGGTCATCTGCGTAAAGAGACACTTTGTGTTCGACCCCCGATCTCCCAATCCCAGAGAACGCCTTGCAACTACGGAGTGCGACTGCTAACGGCTCTATGGCCAGGTCGAAGAGTAGTGGGCTCAGAGGGCACCCTTGACGTGTGCCCCGTTCAAGAATGAAAGGTTCTGATAGTTGAGAGTTGGTGCGGATCGAAGCCGAAGGGCAGTGGTATAACAGCTTTATCCACGTAATAAAGGTTGGGCCAAAACCAAATTTCTCTAAGGCTTTAAACAGGTACCTCCATTCGACCCGGTCGAAAGCCTTCTCTGCGTCTAGAGAAAGAACACACTCGGAGAGTGAGCCTGAAGGCGAGTACAGAATATTGAATAGACGACGCGTGTTGAAGAAGGAGTGACGGTGCCGAACAAAGCCAGTTTGATCATCTGATACAATTAGTGGGAGAGTGGACTCCAATCTGCGTGCCAGAACTTTGGCCAAAATTTTAACATCCACATTCAACAGGGAAATTGGTCTGTAGGAGGAACACTCATCAGGATCTTTACCTTTCTTTAAGATAACAGTGATACAGGCTTCGTTGAATGATGCTGGAAGGTTACCTTGCTTAAACGAATCCGAGAGCAGTAAGCATTATCTAGGGGAAAGAATGTTTTAAAAAATTCTACAGGAAACCCGTCTGGACCAGGGGATTTACCCGATTGCAGTGAAGAAATTGCTGCAGCTACTTCCTCTTTGGATATAGGCTCGTCCAGTTTACTTTTGTTGTCGGGGGAACCACAGGAAGGTTTAAACGGTGTAGAAAATGTTCCATCTGAAAAACTTCCTCGGGGAGTTCAGAAGTATAAAGGCGAGAGTAGAAGTTTCTGAATGTGTCATTAATCTTAGAATGATCAAATGTAATATTGCCATCGTCCATTATAATTTTTGTGATGAGCTGTTTAGCTTTGAACCCTTTTAGCTGATTGGAAAGCATTTTGCCAGTTTTGTCGCTATGGATGTAAAATTGAGTTTTACTCTTTAGAAGTTGCCATTCAATATGATGAGTCGAGAGGAGGTCAAATTTGGTTTGGAGCTCCACACGCTTTTTAAACAGATTGGAGCTACTGTTTTGAGAATATTGCAAATCAGTTTCTTTTATCTGATTGGCGAGATCTTGTCGCTCCCTGTTAGCCTTCCTTTTCATATTCACTGTGTATGAGATAATTTGTCCTCTGAGGTACGCTTTGAGTGCATCCCAAACAACCAGACTGGAGGTTTCAGGCGTTGTGTTCATATTGAAGAAAAAGGTTATCTGATTCTCCATAAATTTAACAAAGTCAGCATCAGACAGTAGGGTCGAGTTAAAACGCCAGTGTCTCCTTGTTCGAGGTAGGTCAGGTAGAGATAGAGACATTGTGACAGGGGCGTGGTCTGATATCACTATGCTGTGATAGTCACAGGAACCGACAGATGGGAGCAATTGGTTATCAATAAGGAAATAGTCAATTCTTGAAAACATATGGTGTACCTGAGAGAAGAAGGAGTATTCTCTTTTGTGTGGATTAAGGGCACGCCATACGTCAGAAATTCCGTTCTTGGATAGAAAGTTCTGAATGAAAGAGGCTGATCTGCTCATTGTGCCAGGGTTGGAAGAGGAGCGATCCAACACAGGGTCTAACCAGCAGTTAAAATCTCCGCCCATTATAAGTGCATGCGAGGTCAGATCCGGTAAGGAAGAGAAAAAACGTTCAAAGAAACCTGCGTCATCCACATTGGGGGCATATACACTGGCATGTTATATAGCTTCCCTGAGACAATGACATAACGACCATTTGTATCCGATAGCACACTGTTGTGCACGAAGGGAACATCTTGGTTGATGAGAATAGAGACTCCCCTGGCTTTAGCCGGAAAGGTAGAGTGGAAATGCTGCCCCGCCCACCGCAACATGAGGCGCAGGTTATCTGAGCTACGGATGTGTGTTTCTTGCAAAAAAGTAATTGCTGATTTGAATTGTTTTATGTGTGAGAGCACTTTCCTCCTTTTAACAGGATGATTTAGGCCCTTGACATTCCAGCTCGTTAAATTCAAAGGATTAGCCATTCTCCATGATCATAAGGGTAGGTTTGTCAGGTAAAGTTTTACAGAGACTCCAGGTGTATCAGATGAATATCTGACTCATTCATTTTTTTTACTATTAAACACTCAACACACACAACATCCAGACTTTTTTTTATGATCAACCTCTCTTTCCTTTGTTACCTGGGAAACAAGCCCCGCCCCTTCTACTATATGATTGGCTGCCTGGAGCAGTCCTATCAGCACCTTGCTGCTGAGCTGGTCTGTTTTAGAGTTTCTACAGTACATAAACAAACACACACACCTCTACCTTTATTGGGAACAGCTTTGCAATAAGATCAATGAGCTGAAGTAGCATGCAAGCTAACATTTATTAAAGATCACCTCACCGGCTGTCTGCTAAAATCACATGTCAAGTAAACGATCTTCACCACTTCACCCTGATTCAGCTGAAAGTCTTTACAAATGGAAAGATTTATTTATTAAGGGCTCATATAAGAATAAATAAACATGAGCGACACATTTCTTTTATTACAATAAATTTGACTTAGTGTGAAATAACTTTATTAACCAAGAAGTATTTTTATAAACTTGACTCTGAACGTCTAACGATCCCTCCTGCAGTGAATACGGCCAACATATCCCATCATGCTTTGCTGGACTTCATATCATGATGTTCAAAATCATTAACATCATGTTACAGAATACAATCAATGAATTTGCAATGTTAGTAGAAATACTAAAATTACCACGTTTTTTCATCCTTCAGTAATATATTTATTTTCTAAACTTTATTAATCTATTATTTATTGTGTGTACTTCATTAATATACTTTGTTTTATTAATATATTATTTGTAATACTTTACTTATATTATTTATGGCATATACTTTATTAATATATTATTTATTTTATGTACCTTATTAATATATTTTATATACTTTATTAATGTATTTTTATATATACTTTAGTAATATAATATTTATTGTGTATACTTACTAACCCATACTAACCCTAACCCTTTAACATATTTACTTTATATACTTTATTAATATATTATTTATTTTATGTACTTTATTAAAAAATACACTAAACAGCACAATATAATTCCAAGTCAGTCACACTTCTGTAACATCAAACTGTCCACTAGGAGGCAGCACTGACAGACTGTTTCACATGTTGTGCAAATGGAACAGACAACAGGTGGAAATTACAGGCGATCAGCCAGACCCCCCTATAAAGGAGTGGTTCTGCTGAGCCCAGACCACGTCTCAGTTCTGATGCTTTCATGATGTTTAGGTCACTGTTCAATACTAGTGGCTGTTTTTAAATCTAGACCTCCATTGGTTAATACATGAGATTTCCATTGATCATGTTTGTGTGATTTTGTTGTCAGCACATTCAGCTAAGTAAAGAACAAAGAATTTAATAAGAATACTTCACTCCTTCAGATCCAGGATGTTATTTTATTGTTCCCTTTATTTCTTTGAAAAGTATATTTCACATCTCTAACCCTCTGATGAAACAGACGACCAGCTGACAGTTTATTATTCATATAGTTTCAAAATATGAGTGGGCGTGTCCTCTTACAGCCTACATTTAATACCAGTGTGTTCACCCTCTTGTGATAAAACAGTACTTTTTATGGCAGCTTTTGTTTTTGTTTTTGTACCTGTCCTCAGGATGAGATAGACTCGGCCTCCTCACATCTAAGCCCCGCCTTCTCTTCTAACCTGCACGAGGCTGAACAACAAATCAGAGTACAGAGACAGTTGTACGAGGTAAAAGAAAAAAGTATTTTTTTTTTTTTTTGCTGCAACGAGTCGATAACAGCAGTAATTGAAAGTGTTGGTTGTCTATTTGTTGTGTCACTCGCTGTGGCGTGGAGCTGTTGATTTCACACTGAGTCGAGTGTTTCATTAAAACTTTACATTTATTTGCATGATGTAAATAAAGACTAAAACGTGACCTTTCAGCTGCAGCTGGAGGCGGAGCTTCTGCAGTTGGAGAAGAGAAGTGCTGACGTGACACACAGCTTCCACCTGAGTAAGTTATTTTATTTTATTTTAAATTTCGGGCTTTTCTGCCTTTATTTGAGAGAGAAAGTGGATAGCATCGGGGAGGGAGAGGGGATCGACGTACGGGAAAGGGCCTCAGGCCAGGATCGAACCCAGGCCGCCCGCGTGAGGACTGTAGCCTTCATACATGGTGACGCATGCTCTGCCACTGCGCTACAGGGGCCTCTGAGTGAGTTTTTCAGATTTCATCAAATGAGACATTGAAGGACTTTACTTGAAAGGATTACCATCTTAAAAATGTGTTAACTGTAACCCTCCGAGTGTGAGGAATCATAAAACATGTCAACGTGTTTGAAGAAAATCAGACGACACCTCAAACGTTAATTATGTACAAAGTCAAACTTCACTGATAACGTGACATTAACGATTGATAAATGAAAACTACAATTGGACATTTCTGAAGAAATTTCAGTGCGAGCGCTGCAGCACACGCTGCATGCTGGTTTATGAGTATATTGAGCATTGTACAACAAGTACCCACAGTCTCATTTGCAGCTTAAATAACTAAGTTTCTATAAGGATTTGAACCCGCTACCTCCAGATTACCCTGCGTGCATCTTTACCAGCTGAGCCATAGAGCTGGTGAAACTTGAGAAGTATTGTAGTTTTAAATCGAATACAGCTTGCAGCACAGCATACAATCAGCAATATTACTTTTCTAAGGCTAATGGTAAACGAGTTATGAGCCTTAAATACAAAGCAATTAATGACTGACCAGATGGTGGCGCTATAGGATTATTTATAAGTGGCCAAGTTTGAAAACCATAGCACTTTTAGTTTTTCAGATATCAGCTTTCAAGACCTGCTCTAATAGATATTTAACATTTTTAAAGTTCATTTAAATTCACTGAAACGTTATTTAAACGTTAATAAAGCAAAAGTCCTCAGAACACGCGACCAGGAGTCTGCGAGTTAGTGAGACGCTTATGCGTCGTTCTCGGGAATTGAACCCAGTATCTTGGAGTTAGGTGGACTTACTATCGGTCTAAGCCTTTGAGCCACAGTAAAGACAAAGACTCCACATGCACTTTCACTACATGAGGCGATGACATCACATGGAGCGTGCAGTTTAAAACTTCCAATTCTTCAAATTATCAAAATTTCATCATCAAATTCTGAAAATAACCATAAAATATCCTGATACTTTCCTGAGTGCTGTTGACAAGTTTGGTGAAGTTTGATCAAACATTTAGTGAAATCCTAAATGTTTACAGTACCAATTACAGTAAAACGTTTATCGTTGTCATGGCGACACCGTTTATCCGATCATTACTAAATTTGACTTGTGGGTTCTGGAGCTTTGAGTAAATGCACGATGAGTTACAGTAGTTAATTGATTATGCACATTTTGGAAAATATCGAGTGATGAAGTTGTGGATTGACCGTAGGTTGCAGCGCGGCTAACGATCAGTAGCATCCAAGCAACGCGCTGTGCGAATGTTTTTCGTACTGCTAACTGTTAGCAACTTATTAGCATTGAAAGCAAAACGCTTAGTATTTCACCACATGGTGGCGCTATGGGTATCATGGTTTAGTATGTTGAACATATTACCATTAGGGACCATATTACCAAATTTGAGTACTTTAGCACTTTTAGTTTTTGAGTTATGAGCATTGAAAAATGTGTCCTATAGGGTTCCATTCATATTTTTATAGTTTAAAATATTCATATTAAATCACTGTACCATTGTAGCATCACTAAAAGTAATAGAACACATGTCATCACCAAGCTCTACCATTTCCAGTTGGAACCATGTTTTTAGCACAAACCGTGTAGGAGGAGATGCAAACCAAAAAAAGGCGAAATAATAAGATATAAAAGTAAAGAGCTGCAGCTCCCACACTAATAAAGACATGAGCCGTGAACAGGAAGTTAGGGTTAGGGTATAGTGAACAGGAAGGTAAAGGGGTTAGTGGGCAGGGGGTTAGGGGATAGTGTACAGGAGGGTAGAGGGTTAGGGGGTAGTGAACAGGAGGGTAGGGGGTTAGGGGATAGTGAACAGGAAGGTAGGGGGTTAGGGGGTAGGGGATAGTGAACAGGAAGGTAGGTGTTAGGGGCTTAGGGGATAGTGAACAGGAAGGTAGGTGTTAGGGGCTTAGGGGATAGTGAACAGGAAGGTAGGTGTTAGAGGCTTAGGGGATAGTGAACAGGAGGGTAGGTGTTAGGGGCTTAGGGGATAGTGAACAGGAAGGTAGGTGTTAGGGGCTTAGGGGATAGTGAACAGGAAGGTAGGTGTTAGGGGCTTAGGGGATAGTGAACAGGAAGGTAGGTGTTAGGGGCTTAGGGGATAGTGAACAGGAAGGTAGGTGTTAGGGGCTTAGGGGATAGTGAACAGGAAGGTAGGTGTTAGAGGCTTAGGGGATAGTGAACAGGAAGGTAGGTGTTAAAGGCTTAGGGGATAGTGAACAGGAAGGTAGGTGTTAGAGGCTTAGGGGATAGTGAACAGGAAGGTAGGTGTTAGGGGCTTAGGGGATAGTGAACAGGAAGGTAGGTGTTAGGGGCTTAGGGGATAGTGAACAGGAAGGTAGGTGTTAGGGGCTTAGGGGATAGTGAACAGGAAGGTAGGGGGCTTAGGGGATAGTGAACAGGAAGGTAGGTGTTAGGGGCTTAGGGGATAGTGAACAGGAAGGTAGGGGGCTTAGGGGATAGTGAACAGGAAGGTAGGGGGCTTAGGGGATAGTGAACAGGAAGGTAGGTGTTAGGGGCTTAGGGGATAGTGAACAGGAAGGTAGGTGTTAGGGGCTTAGGGGATAGTGAACAGGAAGGTAGGTGTTAGGGGCTTAGGGGATAGTGAACAGGAAGGTAGGTGTTAGAGGCTTAGGGGATAGTGAACAGGAAGGTAGGTGTTAGGGGCTTAGGGGATAGTGAACAGGAAGGTAGGTGTTAGGGGCTTAGGGGATAGTGAACAGGAAGGTAGGTGTTAGGGGCTTAGGGGATAGTGAACAGGAAGGTAGGTGTTAGGGGCTTAGGGGATAGTGAACAGGAAGGTAGGTGTTAGGGGCTTAGGGGATAGTGAACAGGAAGGTAGGGGGCTTAGGGGATAGTGAACAGGAAGGTAGGTGTTAGGGGCTTAGGGGATAGTGAACAGGAAGGTAGGTGTTAGGGGCTTAGGGGATAGTGAACAGGAAGGTAGGGGGCTTAGGGGATAGTGAACAGGAAGGTAGGTGTTAGGGGCTTAGGGGATAGTGAACAGGAAGGTAGGTGTTAGGGGCTTAGGGGATAGTGAACAGGAAGGTAGGTGTTAGGGGCTTAGGGGATAGTGAACAGGAGGGTAGAGTAACCCCTGACTCTGTGTTCTCGTCTATCCTGCAGCTCGCAGGTTCCACATGTTGCAGGTGTTCTGTGATCACCTGCAGGATATTCTGAAGGACCAGAACAGTCTGAGACAGAGACTGATGAAGCCACTGGCTCGCACCAACCTGCCCGTCCAGGCTCACCTGCACAGGTATCTGACCCAAAAGAAACTGTACACAGGGTCACATGGTCTAGTGTCGTGTTTCTTTAAACTGACTGAGATCCAAACTTCACAGTGCTGGATCGGATCTGTCCCAGTCCAGCACCAGTCTAAGATGTAAACCACTGTGTGCTGGTCTCTCAATTTCAATGTAACTTTATTTGTAAGGGATCGTGTGCAATTAAAACATAAATGTGACCGTTTGATGCACCTGAGTTATCCTGAGGCTCATTTACATCTGCAGTCCACAAAACAACACAAACATCACACAGCAAGTTACAAATAGCAATATATGCATGAAATGTCCCTGCACACACACACACACACACACACACACACACACACACACACACACACACACACACACAGCAGCACAGTAACAAACAAATGTATTCTGTTTGATATCTCATATCTTATCCATCATTGCACTACATAGCTCGAGTAAACGTTCAGTCTTGTAATATGTGCCATGCACCTGATAGATAGATAGATAGATAGATAGATAGATAGATAGATAGATAGATAGATAGATACTTTATTGATCCCGAGGGAAATTCAAGGTAGCCTCTATCACTTTGTTTAGTGTCTGTGCTGCACTGTAGTTTTGTTGCCTATTTACATCATTAGTTGAATCACTGTCCACTGATACTTTCTTTCTAACCACAGTCTGTTTACTGATAGTTTGTTTACTTCTGTTCACATGAAAATAAATCTGTTTACATTTTAGGCCGATCGCTCTCCTAGTATCTAACTTTGTATTTGAACTTTGCACTAACATCTTGACACTTATTCTTCAGTGACACTTTGAGATTTTAGTTTTGGATGAAACTTTAGTTTCTCGTTGATTCGGTATCTTGGTGAAATGTTTTTGTGTAGCTGCTCTGTGTGTCCTTGAATTCTCTCCCCCCCACTAGAGTTGAATCTAGTAAGACACCAACATATTTACACTTTGTTTGTTTTGAATGTTGATGTTTACATCTGGAGTGTTAGGGTTAGGGTTAGGGTTAGAAAAGACCCTAACCCTTTAGCTTACATTGAAAGTGAGGACTGATCTGGACCACTCCTGTCAGAGTGCTGGCTAGCTTTGCAGCTAGCGTGTAGTTATAGCTCTACTCCATGACAATCCTGTGGAAGGTCATTGATGTAGTGTGCCTCACACAGATCCTTGACACATTTAAGTGTGTGTTAGACAAAAAGGTGAAGGTGCAGAAGGTTGTGACTAACTGTCTCTCTGATGGTCTGTGTGTGCAGGTTTGTAGTGGACTCTGTGTTGATGCTGCTGGACTTTATTAACACTCTGGAGGAGAAACTGAATTCGGTCAGCTCTAGTCCATCTGCAAGAGACCGCCTGAATCAGCTGGTAAGTAAAGCCCCCTTTTCCATCAAGCGCTTCAGTTCGGTTCGTCTCAGCTCGCCGTGCATTTTGTGGCGTTTTTTTAAAGATTCCCAAATAACTGATCCGTACTGTCCTACGTTTTGGAGACTTGACTCAAATTCTCTGACACGTCCAGCAGAGGTCTCCCTTCTCCTGTGAAACTCAACCATAGAGACTGTGTCAGCCCCCCCACTATATGCACTTTCTGCCCCCCCACCATATACACTTTCTGCCCCCCCACCATATACACTTTCTGCCCCCCCCCACTATATGCACTTTCTGCCCCCCCACCATATACACTTTCTGCCCCCCCCCACTATATGCACTTTCTGCCCCCCCACTATATACACTTTCTGCCCCCCCACTATATGCACTTTCTGCCCCCCCACCATATACACTTTCTGCCCCCCCCCACTATATACACTTTCTGCCCCCCCACTATATGCACTTTCTGCCCCCCCCACCATGTACACTTTCTGCCCCCCCCCACTATATGCACTTTCTGCCCCCCCACTATATACACTTTCTGCCCCCCCACTATATACACTTTCAGCCCCCCCACTATATACACTTTCTGCCCCCCCACCATATACACTTTCTGCCCCCCCACTATATACACTTTCTGCCCGCCCCCCCACTATATACACTTTCTGCCCCCCCCACCATATACACTTTCTGCCCCCCCACTATATACACTTTCTGCCCGCCCCCCCACTATATGCACTTTCTGCCCGCCCCCCCACCATATACACTTTCTGCCCCCCCACCATATACACTTTCTGCCCCCCCCACTATATACACTTTCTGCCCCCCCCACCATGTACACTTTCTGCCCCCCCCCCCCCACTATATACACTTTCTGCCCCCCCCACCATATACACTTTCTGCCCCCCCACCATATACACTTTCTGCCCCCCCACCATATACACTTTCTGCCCCCCCCACCATATACACTTTCTGCCTCCCCCACTATATGCACTTTCTGCCCCCCCACCATATACACTTTCTGCCCCCCTGCACCATATACACTTTCTGCCTCCCCCCACCATATACACTTTCTGCCCCCCCCACTATATACACTTTCTGCCCCCCCCCACCATGTACACTTTCTGCCTCCCCCCACCATATACACTTTCTGCCCCCCCCACTATATACACTTTCTGCCCCCCCCCACCATGTACACTTTCTGCCCCCCTGCACCATATACACTTTCTGCCCCCCCCCCACCATATACACTTTCTGCCTCCCCCCCACTATATACACTTTCTGCCCCCCCCACTATATACACTTTCTGCCCCCCCCACCATGTACACTTTCTGCCCGCCCCCCCCCCCCCACTATATACACTTTCTGCCCCCCCCACTATATACACTTTCTGCCTCCCCCCCACCATGTACACTTTCTGCCCCCCTGCACCATATACACTTTCTGCCTCCCCCCACTATATACACTTTCTGCCTCCCCCCCACTATATACACTTTCTGCCCCCCCCCACTATATACACTTTCTGCCTCCCCACTATATACACTTTCTGCCCCCCCCCCGCCCCCCCACTATATACACTTTCTGCCTCCCCCCCACTATATACACTTTCTGCCCCCCCCCCCACTATATACACTTTCTGCCCCCCCCCCACTATATACACTTTCTGCCCCCCCCCCCACTATATGCACTTTCTGCCCCCCCCCCCCCCCCCCCACTATATGCACTTTCTGCCCCCCCCCCACTATATACACTTTCTGTACATTGTTTTTAATGATATTTGATCTAATGTTTTTGTTCTGTCTCTCTGTTCTAGAACTCGTCGATCGCCCAGCTAATGGCTCACGCTGCAGAGATGGACGGTTTGTCCAATCAGGTTCTCTGTTGGAAGCAGGTGCACAGCAGGAGCAGCATGCTGACTGATAGCTCTGTGTGATGTCCATCATGTTTCTCCTCCTTCTGCCTCTGGACCTCCTTCTCCACTTTCACAATTAGTGGCCGGGAATCGTCTCGTTGGATATGGTTCTGATATGACTACTTCTGTGTTATGAAATCTAATCCATATTATTAAGTGTATAATAAAATTATTTTGAATAATTCCATAATTTCTTGAATTTCCCTCGGGATCAATAAAGTATCTATCTATCATGGTGTTGTAGGGTTAGGGTTAGGGGTAAAAGAGGGACCAGGAGGGGGTGCCGCGCAGTGGCCCCCCCTCCTGATATGCACGGTCCATGGACTCACCGGGCGACCCACGTGACCCCACCACACACCAAGGCCTCGTCTGGACCTGGACTGAAGTTTCGCGTGAGGTGGAGAGGCCTCTATCTTGAGGTATTGTGTAAAATAAAAGAAATAAAAAAGCCTCTATTTTGAGGTCTTGTAGTCTTCTTATTGAGTCTCATTGCAACGTTTCGGTACTAATTTTGTACCTTCTTCAGGCTAGACTCAATGAATTGTTCTCCCCCACTTTCATTTTCAAAGGGCTGCCAGCGCCCTCTTGTGCCCCCCCTGCGAAAATTGTTGTCCCTGGCTTGAGCTGAGAGTGACTGAAGACTGGCTTGTCTGAGCAGTATTTATACTGTCTGCTGCGGCTGTGGGGAGGAGCCAGATCAAAGCCCCCAACAGTTAGGCTGCTTTTTTCTGCTCCATGCACACGTCACGAAAGTGGCGAATTCTGTGTGGGCCCCAGGCCTGCTTTCACGAAATTTGAATGTGCCATACTCTTGGTGGTCTCTATAATTTGATATAAATGCATATATGTGTCAGGTAAGTATGTGTGTGTTTTTTATGTTAAACTGTACCCTTCTATTTTGTCCGGTAAGTATATTTGTGCTTTTTATCCGGTAAATTAGGGTTAGGGTTAGGGTTAGGGTTAGGGTTGGGGTTTGGGATCGGGTTAGGGTTAGGGTTAGGGGAAGGGTTAGGGTTAGGGTTAGGGATAGGGGAAGGGTTAGGGTTAGGGTTAGGGATAGGGGAAGGGTTAAGGTTAGGGTTAGGGGTTAGGGGTTAGGGTTAGGGTTAGGGTTAGGGATAGGGGAAGGGTTAGGGTTAGGGATAGGGGAAGGGTTAAGGTTAGGGTTAGGGGTTAGGGTTAGGGATAGGGATAGGGGACCCGATCCAGTGCGCTGGCCATCACAGCTCCCCAGAGAGACCATGCCCTACTTCTCATTGAGGCCGTGGGGATGTCGCGTGCCCAGTCCCAAAATCCAGAGACGTTCAGCCCTCCGCCTCTGGGCCACGCTCCATCTGGGGTTGGCCTCCAGGACAGAGACACGGACCGCGTCCCACCCGTGGAGGACATAGTGTCCCACCACCAGCCTCTGAGTTTCCTTCTTCCTCAAAACATTGTGCCGATGCTGAGTGAACCTCACCAGGATTGTGTTTCCCGTCTCCCCCACATACTTTGCCCCACAGGTGGCACAGGTGATCAGGTACACACAATTCCTGGTGAGAGGGCTTCCCCGCAGCTGACACTGAAAAATAGTTTTATTTTGAGAGTTTTGCAGCCATGTTTGGTGCTTAAAAAATTGCCCGTGACCTCTGGGTGCAGAGGTCAACAAAGGCGACAGTTTTGCCTTTACTAAATAGGACTGCAGGTTCCTATTTTTTCTAAAGGCTGCGATGATCCTCCTCTCCTGCAGCACATTTGTGTCTGCCATAAAGGAGGTGAAATGACCCCTAATGACCCTCACAAGCTTCACAGTTGACGGTGAAAATGTAGTGACAAAGGGGAGGATCGGAGAGGTCTGTTCAGGCCTTTTCTCCAGAAAAGTCTTGAGACTTTTCCTTAAAAAGGAGCGAGGGTACCCTCTAGTGGCCAGAGCTGAGAACAGCGTTTTTGTGGCCTGCTTAAAATCCCCTTTGTCACTACAAATCCTATGAAACCTCAGGAGCTGAGATTTCACCAGCCCAGCAAAGGTGTGCTTGGGATGGTGGCTGGTTCTAAAGAGCAGAGCGTGAGTGTCTGTCTCCTTAAAAAATACCCTCACATCCAGCCTGCCTGTCTCCCTGAACCCCGCTCCCTTGTAGGTGGTGGTGTCCAGGAAGTCGACCGAGGTGTAGCTGGTGGTGGATTTGAGGGTGATGGACTGGTTGTGGGTGTTCAGGGTCTGTAAAAAAACTTGGAAATCCTCCTCTGAGTGGGGCCAGACACCCCAGATATCGTCCAGATATCTGAGGTAATGGAGGGGTTTCTTTTGGCAGGAGGCCAGGGCTGATGTCTCCCACTCAGCCATGAAAATGTTGGCGTATGCCGGGGCAAATTTCTTCCCCATGGCCGTGCCCTTAATTTGGAGGAAGAAATCCTCATTAAAAACAAAATCATTCCTAGTCAAATTAATCTCTAATAACTGAATCAATTCTTTGTCTGGCCTCTTTTTGTTTTTGAATTTATAAAATGTGTTTTTGACAGCCTGTATGCCCTCCTGTGTGTCGATATTAGTATACAGGCTGTCAATGTCAATAGTAAATAACATGGCGTCATGTGGGATGTGGAGGCTCCTAATAATTTCAACGAAATGATATGTGTCTTTAATGTAGCTCTCATGTTTGGTCGACAGGGGGTTCAAGAAGAAGTCGATGTATTCAGCCGTGTTGTAGGTGTCACTGCTGCAGTCCGACACAATAGGCCTGCCTGGAGGGATTTCGTGCGGCCTACTCCATTTTGCAGGATCTTTGTGTATTTTAGGGAGCATATAGAACAGCCTGGGCCTGGGTTCAGGTGTGCCCATCAGGTAAGTCTTTTGTTTGAAGTTAATAAATTTTTTAATGTAAAGATTGTCTATAATTTTTTCTATTAATTTAATTGTGTCCGGATAAATAGGTTTCTCTAATTTAGAATAATATTTTGGATCGTTAAGCTGTCTATACCCCTCCCACAGATACTGTTCCCTGTCCATAATGACCACCACACTGCCCTTATCAGCTGGCTTGATAACAATATTTTTATTATTTTTCAGCTCCTCCAGAGCAGCCACCTCCTCAGGGATGAGGTTTGGCTCATTGTGGCTGAGTCTGAAGTGCTGATCAAAATGACTGACATCAGCTGTGATGAGGGCAGTGAGCTCTGGCGGTAGTGTGCCAGCAGGGGGCGTCCATGTGGAGGATGGGGTGAATTTAGGGGGCTCTGTTTGTTGTTTATGTTGGAAGTGTGAAGCTAATTTTAATTGTCTGTGATATTGCTGTAAGTCAAATCTACTTTTTTCTATGAGGTTCTTATTGCTGCCCTTTGTGGGAATAAAATTTAGTCCCCTGTTAAGCAGGGTCAATTGTGGGGTTGTGGGTTTGAAATTTTTGGCCAGAATTAAAACATTTTTAGTCCCCTCCTGTGCGTGCAGGCTTCTGGGGATTTCTAGTTTAGGTGCTGGCCCCAGTGCTGCAGCATGAGACCAGCAGTGTCCTTCGTCCAGTGAATTTTGTCCTCCACTGTTTTAAAGGAGCTGTTGGGGAGTTTGGGGATGTGTTTCTGATTTTTTTGTATGTATTCGTTCAGGCGGAGGAGGGCATCCATCTCTGAGACAGGCAGGGCCCCAGAATAATTAATTAAAGGCACCCAAATCTCCGCCTGAGGAAATTTGTTGGTGGCAGCCCTCACTGCCGCCTGCATCTGTTTAATTGTGGTTTGTTGTATGTTTTGGCCTCTGTTGTTTAGGCCGAAGGACAGGATCACCTTCTCCACCGTGGCGGAGACGATGGTCCTGGAGAGGATAGGGTTAGGGTTAGGGTTAGGGTTAGGGTTAGGGTTAGGGTTAGGGTAGGGTTAGGGTTAGGGTTAGGGGAAAGAATGGGCAAGAGGTTTGAACCACAAGGTGGCTCCCGCACTTGCAAATGCACGGTCCATGAACCCACCTAGGTTACCCTGCAACCCCATTGTCCATCGAGGTCCCATTTGTGACCGCGTTTCCACTTCCGAGGTCCGTTTTTGAACTCTCTGTGGGATTGGGTGAGCGTGTGTTTGTGTTTGACCTCTATTTTGAGGTCCTGTGTGAGGTGGAGACCTCTATTTTGAGGTTATGTGTGAGGTGGAGGCCTCTATTTTGAGGACCTATGTGAGGTGGAGACCTCTATTTTGAGGTTATGTGTGAGGTGGAGACCTCTATTTTGAGGATCTATGTGAGGTGGAGACCTCTATTTTGAGGTTATGTGTGAGGTGGAGGCCTCTATTTTGAGGACCTATGTGAGGTAGGAGACCTCTATTTTGAGGTTATGTGTGAGGTGGAGGCCTCTATTTTGAGGACCTATGTGAGGTAGGAGACCTCTATTTTGAGGTTATGTGTGAGGTGGAGGCCTCTATTTTGAGGACCTATGTGAGGCGGAGACCTCTATTTTGAGGTTATGTGTGAGATGGAGACCTCTATTTTGAGGTTATGTATGAGGTGGAGGCCTCTATTTTGAGGACCTATGTGAGGTGGAGGCCTCTATTTTGAGGACCTATGTGAGGTGGAGACCTCTATTTTGAGGTTATGTGTGAGGTGGAGACCTCTATTTTGAGGACCTATGTGAGGTGGAGACCTCTATTTTGAGGTTATGTGTGAGGTGGAGACCTCTATTTTGAGGTTATGTGTGAGGTGGAGGCCTCTATTTTGAGGACCTGTGAGGTGGAGGCCTCTATTTTGAGGTTATGTGTGAGGTGGAGACCTCTATTTTGAGGTTATGTGTGAGGTGGAGGCCTCTATTTTGAGGACCTGTGAGGTGGAGACCTCTATTTTGAGGTCATGTGTGAGGCGGAGACCTCTATTTTGAGGTTATGTGTGAGTTGGAGGCCTCTATTTTGAGGACCTGTGAGGTGGAGACCTCTATTTTGAGGTCATGTGTGAGGCGGAGGCCTCTATTTTGAGGACCTGTGAGGTGGAGACCTCTATTTTGAGGTCATGTGTGAGGCGGAGACCTCTATTTTGAGGTTATGTGTGAGTTGGAGGCCTCTATTTTGAGGTCCTGTTCTATTATCGAGTCTGGTTGCAACGTTTCGGTACGGATTGGTACCTTCTTCAGGCAAGACTCGATTATTTGTTTCGTGTAAGGAACGTGTGACTGTATATATATGTATTTTTGTTTTTAGGGGTATTCTCTGATTAAATATTTTTTTCGTGGAAGGAAAGTGTGACTGTATATGTATGTATGTTTGTTTTTTAGGGGGTATTCTCTGATTTGGATTAAAGTTTCGTGTCAAATTGGAGTCCCAGTTTCGTGTGTCTGGTTTGGGCTGAGAGGGACTGAGCAGTGGCCTGTGTGAGCCGTATTTATACTCTCTGCTGCAGCAGTGGGGAGGAGCCAGGATCAAAGCCCCCAGCAGTCAGGCAGATTTTTTTCTCCCCGCTCCGTGTTCACGTCACGAAGAGTGGCGGAGTCTGTGTAGGCCATAGGCCTGCTTTTCTAATTTCGAGTGCTTTGTGCACTTGGTAATCCCTATAAATTGTTAGAGAAATGTATTATTTATTTTTTGAGGTAAGTATTGGAGTTATGTAATTTATTTATGTGTGAGGTAAGTATATATGTTATTTATTAATGAGGTAAGTATGTGTTTATGTAAATTATTCGTGTGAGGTAAGTATGTGTGTGTATATATGTTTTTTTAAGGACTTGTTTATGTTTCAGGGTGCCAATTAATTGTATTGATTGAATGAGACCCAAGGGTTAAGTTTTAGGGTCAAAGGTCAGAGGAAGGTGTCCTTAAAAATTAATTTTGGTCCTAATAAAGTCCCCCCGGTTCGGTTTAGGCACTTTAAGGGACTAATTGAGGGGCCCGACGGTTAGGTTTAGGGCCAGAGGTTAGGGTTAGGGTTAGGTTTAGGGCCAGGTTTAGGCATTTTCAAGAGACCAGAGACTAATTGAGGGGCCAAAGGTTAGGTTTAGGGCCAGAGGTTAGGGTTAGGGTTAGGGTCAGGGCCAGGTTTAGGCATTTTCAAGAGACTAGAGACTAATTGGGGGGCCAAAGGTTAGGTTTAGGGCCAGAGGTTAGGGTTAGGGTTAGGGCCAGTTTTAGGCATTTTCAAGAGACCAGAGACTAATTCAGGAGCCAAAGGTTAGGTTTAGGGCCAGGGGTTCGGAGACGGTGTCCTTAATAGAGTCCACAAGGTTCGGTTTAGGCACGGATGAGAAACGAGACACGTAAGGTCCCCAGTGTGTGAGGGGCCGCAGGGGCCCAGGTGAGCAGGCACAGGCTTGTTAGGGGAAAGAATGGGCAAGAGGTTTGAACCACAAGGTGGCTCCCGCACTTGCAAATGCACGGTCCATGAACCCACCTAGGTTACCCTGCAACCCCATTGTCCATCGAGGTCCCATTTGTGACCGCGTTTCCACTTCCGAGGTCCGTTTTTGAACTCTCTGTGGGATTGGGTGAGCGTGTGTTTGTGTTTGACCTCTATTTTGAGGTCCTGTGTGAGGTGGAGACCTCTATTTTGAGGTTATGTGTGAGGTGGAGGCCTCTATTTTGAGGACCTATGTGAGGTGGAGGCCTCTATTTTGAGGTTATGTGTGAGGTGGAGACCTCTATTTTGAGGATCTATGTGAGGTGGAGACCTCTATTTTGAGGTTATGTGTGAGGTGGAGGCCTCTATTTTGAGGACCTATGTGAGGTAGGAGACCTCTATTTTGAGGTTATGTGTGAGGTGGAGGCCTCTATTTTGAGGACCTATGTGAGGTAGGAGACCTCTATTTTGAGGTTATGTGTGAGGTGGAGGCCTCTATTTTGAGGACCTATGTGAGGCGGAGACCTCTATTTTGAGGTTATGTGTGAGATGGAGACCTCTATTTTGAGGTTATGTATGAGGTGGAGGCCTCTATTTTGAGGACCTATGTGAGGTGGAGGCCTCTATTTTGAGGACCTATGTGAGGTGGAGACCTCTATTTTGAGGTTATGTGTGAGGTGGAGACCTCTATTTTGAGGACCTATGTGAGGTGGAGACCTCTATTTTGAGGTTATGTGTGAGGTGGAGACCTCTATTTTGAGGTTATGTGTGAGGTGGAGGCCTCTATTTTGAGGACCTGTGAGGTGGAGGCCTCTATTTTGAGGTTATGTGTGAGGTGGAGACCTCTATTTTGAGGTTATGTGTGAGGTGGAGGCCTCTATTTTGAGGACCTGTGAGGTGGAGACCTCTATTTTGAGGTCATGTGTGAGGCGGAGACCTCTATTTTGAGGTTATGTGTGAGTTGGAGGCCTCTATTTTGAGGACCTGTGAGGTGGAGACCTCTATTTTGAGGTCATGTGTGAGGCGGAGGCCTCTATTTTGAGGACCTGTGAGGTGGAGACCTCTATTTTGAGGTCATGTGTGAGGCGGAGACCTCTATTTTGAGGTTATGTGTGAGTTGGAGGCCTCTATTTTGAGGTCCTGTTCTATTATCGAGTCTGGTTGCAACGTTTCGGTACGGATTGGTACCTTCTTCAGGCAAGACTCGATTATTTGTTTCGTGTAAGGAACGTGTGACTGTATATATATGTATTTTTGTTTTTAGGGGTATTCTCTGATTAAATATTTTTTTCGTGGAAGGAAAGTGTGACTGTATATGTATGTATGTTTGTTTTTTAGGGGGTATTCTCTGATTTGGATTAAAGTTTCGTGTCAAATTGGAGTCCCAGTTTCGTGTGTCTGGTTTGGGCTGAGAGGGACTGAGCAGTGGCCTGTGTGAGCCGTATTTATACTCTCTGCTGCAGCAGTGGGGAGGAGCCAGGATCAAAGCCCCCAGCAGTCAGGCAGATTTTTTTCTCCCCGCTCCGTGTTCACGTCACGAAGAGTGGCGGAGTCTGTGTAGGCCATAGGCCTGCTTTTCTAATTTCGAGTGCTTTGTGCACTTGGTAATCCCTATAAATTGTTAGAGAAATGTATTATTTATTTTTTGAGGTAAGTATTGGAGTTATGTAATTTATTTATGTGTGAGGTAAGTATATATGTTATTTATTAATGAGGTAAGTATGTGTTTATGTAAATTATTCGTGTGAGGTAAGTATGTGTGTGTATATATGTTTTTTTAAGGACTTGTTTATGTTTCAGGGTGCCAATTAATTGTATTGATTGAATGAGACCCAAGGGTTAAGTTTTAGGGTCAAAGGTCAGAGGAAGGTGTCCTTAAAAATTAATTTTGGTCCTAATAAAGTCCCCCCGGTTCGGTTTAGGCACTTTAAGGGACTAATTGAGGGGCCCGACGGTTAGGTTTAGGGCCAGAGGTTAGGGTTAGGGTTAGGTTTAGGGCCAGGTTTAGGCATTTTCAAGAGACCAGAGACTAATTGAGGGGCCAAAGGTTAGGTTTAGGGCCAGAGGTTAGGGTTAGGGTTAGGGTCAGGGCCAGGTTTAGGCATTTTCAAGAGACTAGAGACTAATTGGGGGGCCAAAGGTTAGGTTTAGGGCCAGAGGTTAGGGTTAGGGTTAGGGCCAGTTTTAGGCATTTTCAAGAGACCAGAGACTAATTCAGGAGCCAAAGGTTAGGTTTAGGGCCAGGGGTTCGGAGACGGTGTCCTTAATAGAGTCCACAAGGTTCGGTTTAGGCACGGATGAGAAACGAGACACGTAAGGTCCCCAGTGTGTGAGGGGCCGCAGGGGCCCAGGTGAGCAGGCACAGGCTTGTTAGGGGAAAGAATGGGCAAGAGGTTTGAACCACAAGGTGGCTCCCGCACTTGCAAATGCACGGTCCATGAACCCACCTAGGTTACCCTGCAACCCCATTGTCCATCGAGGTCCCATTTGTGACCGCGTTTCCACTTCCGAGGTCCGTTTTTGAACTCTCTGTGGGATTGGGTGAGCGTGTGTTTGTGTTTGACCTCTATTTTGAGGTCCTGTGTGAGGTGGAGACCTCTATTTTGAGGTTATGTGTGAGGTGGAGGCCTCTATTTTGAGGACCTATGTGAGGTGGAGACCTCTATTTTGAGGTTATGTGTGAGGTGGAGACCTCTATTTTGAGGATCTATGTGAGGTGGAGACCTCTATTTTGAGGTTATGTGTGAGGTGGAGGCCTCTATTTTGAGGACCTATGTGAGGTAGGAGACCTCTATTTTGAGGTTATGTGTGAGGTGGAGGCCTCTATTTTGAGGACCTATGTGAGGTAGGAGACCTCTATTTTGAGGTTATGTGTGAGGTGGAGGCCTCTATTTTGAGGACCTATGTGAGGCGGAGACCTCTATTTTGAGGTTATGTGTGAGATGGAGACCTCTATTTTGAGGTTATGTATGAGGTGGAGGCCTCTATTTTGAGGACCTATGTGAGGTGGAGGCCTCTATTTTGAGGACCTATGTGAGGTGGAGACCTCTATTTTGAGGACCTATGTGAGGTAGGAGACCTCTATTTTGAGGTTATGTGTGAGGTGGAGACCTCTATTTTGAGGTTATGTGTGAGGTGGAGGCCTCTATTTTGAGGACCTGTGAGGTGGAGGCCTCTATTTTGAGGTTATGTGTGAGGTGGAGACCTCTATTTTGAGGTTATGTGTGAGGTGGAGGCCTCTATTTTGAGGACCTGTGAGGTGGAGACCTCTATTTTGAGGTCATGTGTGAGGCGGAGACCTCTATTTTGAGGTTATGTGTGAGTTGGAGGCCTCTATTTTGAGGACCTGTGAGGTGGAGACCTCTATTTTGAGGTCATGTGTGAGGCGGAGGCCTCTATTTTGAGGACCTGTGAGGTGGAGACCTCTATTTTGAGGTCATGTGTGAGGCGGAGACCTCTATTTTGAGGTTATGTGTGAGTTGGAGGCCTCTATTTTGAGGTCCTGTTCTATTATCGAGTCTGGTTGCAACGTTTCGGTACGGATTGGTACCTTCTTCAGGCAAGACTCGATTATTTGTTTCGTGTAAGGAACGTGTGACTGTATATATATGTATTTTTGTTTTTAGGGGTATTCTCTGATTAAATATTTTTTTCGTGGAAGGAAAGTGTGACTGTATATGTATGTATGTTTGTTTTTTAGGGGGTATTCTCTGATTTGGATTAAAGTTTCGTGTCAAATTGGAGTCCCAGTTTCGTGTGTCTGGTTTGGGCTGAGAGGGACTGAGCAGTGGCCTGTGTGAGCCGTATTTATACTCTCTGCTGCAGCAGTGGGGAGGAGCCAGGATCAAAGCCCCCAGCAGTCAGGCAGATTTTTTTCTCCCCGCTCCGTGTTCACGTCACGAAGAGTGGCGGAGTCTGTGTAGGCCATAGGCCTGCTTTTCTAATTTCGAGTGCTTTGTGCACTTGGTAATCCCTATAAATTGTTAGAGAAATGTATTATTTATTTTTTGAGGTAAGTATTGGAGTTATGTAATTTATTTATGTGTGAGGTAAGTATATATGTTATTTATTAATGAGGTAAGTATGTGTTTATGTAAATTATTCGTGTGAGGTAAGTATGTGTGTGTATATATGTTTTTTTAAGGACTTGTTTATGTTTCAGGGTGCCAATTAATTGTATTGATTGAATGAGACCCAAGGGTTAAGTTTTAGGGTCAAAGGTCAGAGGAAGGTGTCCTTAAAAATTAATTTTGGTCCTAATAAAGTCCCCCCGGTTCGGTTTAGGCACTTTAAGGGACTAATTGAGGGGCCCGACGGTTAGGTTTAGGGCCAGAGGTTAGGGTTAGGGTTAGGTTTAGGGCCAGGTTTAGGCATTTTCAAGAGACCAGAGACTAATTGAGGGGCCAAAGGTTAGGTTTAGGGCCAGAGGTTAGGGTTAGGGTTAGGGTCAGGGCCAGGTTTAGGCATTTTCAAGAGACTAGAGACTAATTGGGGGGCCAAAGGTTAGGTTTAGGGCCAGAGGTTAGGGTTAGGGTTAGGGCCAGTTTTAGGCATTTTCAAGAGACCAGAGACTAATTCAGGAGCCAAAGGTTAGGTTTAGGGCCAGGGGTTCGGAGACGGTGTCCTTAATAGAGTCCACAAGGTTCGGTTTAGGCACGGATGAGAAACGAGACACGTAAGGTCCCCAGTGTGTGAGGGGCCGCAGGGGCCCAGGTGAGCAGGCACAGGCTTGTTAGGGGAAAGAATGGGCAAGAGGTTTGAACCACAAGGTGGCTCCCGCACTTGCAAATGCACGGTCCATGAACCCACCTAGGTTACCCTGCAACCCCATTGTCCATCGAGGTCCCATTTGTGACCGCGTTTCCACTTCCGAGGTCCGTTTTTGAACTCTCTGTGGGATTGGGTGAGCGTGTGTTTGTGTTTGACCTCTATTTTGAGGTCCTGTGTGAGGTGGAGACCTCTATTTTGAGGTTATGTGTGAGGTGGAGGCCTCTATTTTGAGGACCTATGTGAGGTGGAGACCTCTATTTTGAGGTTATGTGTGAGGTGGAGACCTCTATTTTGAGGATCTATGTGAGGTGGAGACCTCTATTTTGAGGTTATGTGTGAGGTGGAGGCCTCTATTTTGAGGACCTATGTGAGGTAGGAGACCTCTATTTTGAGGTTATGTGTGAGGTGGAGGCCTCTATTTTGAGGACCTATGTGAGGCGGAGACCTCTATTTTGAGGTTATGTGTGAGATGGAGACCTCTATTTTGAGGTTATGTATGAGGTGGAGGCCTCTATTTTGAGGACCTATGTGAGGTGGAGGCCTCTATTTTGAGGACCTATGTGAGGTGGAGACCTCTATTTTGAGGTTATGTGTGAGGTGGAGACCTCTATTTTGAGGACCTATGTGAGGTGGAGACCTCTATTTTGAGGTTATGTGTGAGGTGGAGACCTCTATTTTGAGGTTATGTGTGAGGTGGAGGCCTCTATTTTGAGGACCTGTGAGGTGGAGGCCTCTATTTTGAGGTTATGTGTGAGGTGGAGACCTCTATTTTGAGGTTATGTGTGAGGTGGAGGCCTCTATTTTGAGGACCTGTGAGGTGGAGACCTCTATTTTGAGGTCATGTGTGAGGCGGAGACCTCTATTTTGAGGTTATGTGTGAGTTGGAGGCCTCTATTTTGAGGACCTGTGAGGTGGAGACCTCTATTTTGAGGTCATGTGTGAGGCGGAGGCCTCTATTTTGAGGACCTGTGAGGTGGAGACCTCTATTTTGAGGTCATGTGTGAGGCGGAGACCTCTATTTTGAGGTTATGTGTGAGTTGGAGGCCTCTATTTTGAGGTCCTGTTCTCTTATCGAGTCTGGTTGCAACGTTTCGGTACGGATTGGTACCTTCTTCAGGCAAGACTCGATTATTTGTTTCGTGTAAGGAACGTGTGACTGTATATATATGTATTTTTGTTTTTAGGGGTATTCTCTGATTAAATATTTTTTTCGTGGAAGGAAAGTGTGACTGTATATGTATGTATGTTTGTTTTTTAGGGGGTATTCTCTGATTTGGATTAAAGTTTCGTGTCAAATTGGAGTCCCAGTTTCGTGTGTCTGGTTTGGGCTGAGAGGGACTGAGCAGTGGCCTGTGTGAGCCGTATTTATACTCTCTGCTGCAGCAGTGGGGAGGAGCCAGGATCAAAGCCCCCAGCAGTCAGGCAGATTTTTTTTTTTTTTTTTTTCCCCCCGCTCCGTGTTCACGTCACGAAGAGTGGCGGAGTCTGTGTAGGCCATAGGCCTGCTTTTCTAATTTCGAGTGCTTTGTGCACTTGGTAATCCCTATAAATTGTTAGAGAAATGTATTATTTATTTTTTGAGGTAAGTATTGGAGTTATGTAATTTATTTATGTGTGAGGTAAGTATATATGTTATTTATTAATGAGGTAAGTATGTGTTTATGTAAATTATTCGTGTGAGGTAAGTATGTGTGTGTATATATGTTTTTTTAAGGACTTGTTTATGTTTCAGGGTGCCAATTAATTGTATTGATTGAATGAGACCCAAGGGTTAAGTTTTAGGGTCAAAGGTCAGAGGAAGGTGTCCTTAAAAATTAATTTTGGTCCTAATAAAGTCCCCCCGGTTCGGTTTAGGCACTTTAAGGGACTAATTGAGGGGCCCGACGGTTAGGTTTAGGGCCAGAGGTTAGGGTTAGGGTTAGGTTTAGGGCCAGGTTTAGGCATTTTCAAGAGACCAGAGACTAATTGAGGGGCCAAAGGTTAGGTTTAGGGCCAGAGGTTAGGGTTAGGGTTAGGGTCAGGGCCAGGTTTAGGCATTTTCAAGAGACTAGAGACTAATTGGGGGGCCAAAGGTTAGGTTTAGGGCCAGAGGTTAGGGTTAGGGTTAGGGCCAGTTTTAGGCATTTTCAAGAGACCAGAGACTAATTCAGGAGCCAAAGGTTAGGTTTAGGGCCAGGGGTTCGGAGACGGTGTCCTTAATAGAGTCCACAAGGTTCGGTTTAGGCACGGATGAGAAACGAGACACGTAAGGTCCCCAGTGTGTGAGGGGCCGCAGGGGCCCAGGTGAGCAGGCACAGGCTTGTTAGGGGAAAGAATGGGCAAGAGGTTTGAACCACAAGGTGGCTCCCGCACTTGCAAATGCACGGTCCATGAACCCACCTAGGTTACCCTGCAACCCCATTGTCCATCGAGGTCCCATTTGTGACCGCGTTTCCACTTCCGAGGTCCGTTTTTGAACTCTCTGTGGGATTGGGTGAGCGTGTGTTTGTGTTTGACCTCTATTTTGAGGTCCTGTGTGAGGTGGAGACCTCTATTTTGAGGTTATGTGTGAGGTGGAGGCCTCTATTTTGAGGACCTATGTGAGGTGGAGACCTCTATTTTGAGGTTATGTGTGAGGTGGAGACCTCTATTTTGAGGATCTATGTGAGGTGGAGACCTCTATTTTGAGGTTATGTGTGAGGTGGAGGCCTCTATTTTGAGGACCTATGTGAGGTAGGAGACCTCTATTTTGAGGTTATGTGTGAGGTGGAGGCCTCTATTTTGAGGACCTATGTGAGGTAGGAGACCTCTATTTTGAGGTTATGTGTGAGGTGGAGGCCTCTATTTTGAGGACCTATGTGAGGCGGAGACCTCTATTTTGAGGTTATGTGTGAGATGGAGACCTCTATTTTGAGGTTATGTATGAGGTGGAGGCCTCTATTTTGAGGACCTATGTGAGGTGGAGGCCTCTATTTTGAGGACCTATGTGAGGTGGAGACCTCTATTTTGAGGTTATGTGTGAGGTGGAGACCTCTATTTTGAGGACCTATGTGAGGTGGAGACCTCTATTTTGAGGTTATGTGTGAGGTGGAGACCTCTATTTTGAGGTTATGTGTGAGGTGGAGGCCTCTATTTTGAGGACCTGTGAGGTGGAGGCCTCTATTTTGAGGTTATGTGTGAGGTGGAGACCTCTATTTTGAGGTTATGTGTGAGGTGGAGGCCTCTATTTTGAGGACCTGTGAGGTGGAGACCTCTATTTTGAGGTCATGTGTGAGGCGGAGACCTCTATTTTGAGGTTATGTGTGAGTTGGAGGCCTCTATTTTGAGGTCCTGTTCTATTATCGAGTCTGGTTGCAACGTTTCGGTACGGATTGGTACCTTCTTCAGGCAAGACTCGATTATTTGTTTCGTGTAAGGAACGTGTGACTGTATATATATGTATTTTTGTTTTTAGGGGTATTCTCTGATTAAATATTTTTTTCGTGGAAGGAAAGTGTGACTGTATATGTATGTATGTTTGTTTTTTAGGGGGTATTCTCTGATTTGGATTAAAGTTTCGTGTCAAATTGGAGTCCCAGTTTCGTGTGTCTGGTTTGGGCTGAGAGGGACTGAGCAGTGGCCTGTGTGAGCCGTATTTATACTCTCTGCTGCAGCAGTGGGGAGGAGCCAGGATCAAAGCCCCCAGCAGTCAGGCAGATTTTTTTCTCCCCGCTCCGTGTTCACGTCACGAAGAGTGGCGGAGTCTGTGTAGGCCATAGGCCTGCTTTTCTAATTTCGAGTGCTTTGTGCACTTGGTAATCCCTATAAATTGTTAGAGAAATGTATTATTTATTTTTTGAGGTAAGTATTGGAGTTATGTAATTTATTTATGTGTGAGGTAAGTATATATGTTATTTATTAATGAGGTAAGTATGTGTTTATGTAAATTATTCGTGTGAGGTAAGTATGTGTGTGTATATATGTTTTTTTAAGGACTTGTTTATGTTTCAGGGTGCCAATTAATTGTATTGATTGAATGAGACCCAAGGGTTAAGTTTTAGGGTCAAAGGTCAGAGGAAGGTGTCCTTAAAAATTAATTTTGGTCCTAATAAAGTCCCCCCGGTTCGGTTTAGGCACTTTAAGGGACTAATTGAGGGGCCCGACGGTTAGGTTTAGGGCCAGAGGTTAGGGTTAGGGTTAGGTTTAGGGCCAGGTTTAGGCATTTTCAAGAGACCAGAGACTAATTGAGGGGCCAAAGGTTAGGTTTAGGGCCAGAGGTTAGGGTTAGGGTTAGGGTCAGGGCCAGGTTTAGGCATTTTCAAGAGACTAGAGACTAATTGGGGGGCCAAAGGTTAGGTTTAGGGCCAGAGGTTAGGGTTAGGGTTAGGGCCAGTTTTAGGCATTTTCAAGAGACCAGAGACTAATTCAGGAGCCAAAGGTTAGGTTTAGGGCCAGGGGTTCGGAGACGGTGTCCTTAATAGAGTCCACAAGGTTCGGTTTAGGCACGGATGAGAAACGAGACACGTAAGGTCCCCAGTGTGTGAGGGGCCGCAGGGGCCCAGGTGAGCAGGCACAGGCTTGTTAGGGGAAAGAATGGGCAAGAGGTTTGAACCACAAGGTGGCTCCCGCACTTGCAAATGCACGGTCCATGAACCCACCTAGGTTACCCTGCAACCCCATTGTCCATCGAGGTCCCATTTGTGACCGCGTTTCCACTTCCGAGGTCCGTTTTTGAACTCTCTGTGGGATTGGGTGAGCGTGTGTTTGTGTTTGACCTCTATTTTGAGGTCCTGTGTGAGGTGGAGACCTCTATTTTGAGGTTATGTGTGAGGTGGAGGCCTCTATTTTGAGGACCTATGTGAGGTGGAGACCTCTATTTTGAGGTTATGTGTGAGGTGGAGACCTCTATTTTGAGGATCTATGTGAGGTGGAGACCTCTATTTTGAGGTTATGTGTGAGGTGGAGGCCTCTATTTTGAGGACCTATGTGAGGTAGGAGACCTCTATTTTGAGGTTATGTGTGAGGTGGAGGCCTCTATTTTGAGGACCTATGTGAGGTAGGAGACCTCTATTTTGAGGTTATGTGTGAGGTGGAGGCCTCTATTTTGAGGACCTATGTGAGGCGGAGACCTCTATTTTGAGGTTATGTGTGAGATGGAGACCTCTATTTTGAGCTTATGTATGAGGTGGAGGCCTCTATTTTGAGGACCTATGTGAGGTGGAGGCCTCTATTTTGAGGACCTATGTGAGGTGGAGACCTCTATTTTGAGGTTATGTGTGAGGTGGAGACCTCTATTTTGAGGACCTATGTGAGGTGGAGACCTCTATTTTGAGGTTATGTGTGAGGTGGAGACCTCTATTTTGAGGTTATGTGTGAGGTGGAGGCCTCTATTTTGAGGACCTGTGAGGTGGAGGCCTCTATTTTGAGGTTATGTGTGAGGTGGAGACCTCTATTTTGAGGTTATGTGTGAGGTGGAGGCCTCTATTTTGAGGACCTGTGAGGTGGAGACCTCTATTTTGAGGTCATGTGTGAGGCGGAGACCTCTATTTTGAGGTTATGTGTGAGTTGGAGGCCTCTATTTTGAGGACCTGTGAGGTGGAGACCTCTATTTTGAGGTCATGTGTGAGGCGGAGGCCTCTATTTTGAGGACCTGTGAGGTGGAGACCTCTATTTTGAGGTCATGTGTGAGGCGGAGACCTCTATTTTGAGGTTATGTGTGAGTTGGAGGCCTCTATTTTGAGGTCCTGTTCTATTATCGAGTCTGGTTGCAACGTTTCGGTACGGATTGGTACCTTCTTCAGGCAAGACTCGATTATTTGTTTCGTGTAAGGAACGTGTGACTGTATATATATGTATTTTTGTTTTTAGGGGTATTCTCTGATTAAATATTTTTTTCGTGGAAGGAAAGTGTGACTGTATATGTATGTATGTTTGTTTTTTAGGGGGTATTCTCTGATTTGGATTAAAGTTTCGTGTCAAATTGGAGTCCCAGTTTCGTGTGTCTGGTTTGGGCTGAGAGGGACTGAGCAGTGGCCTGTGTGAGCCGTATTTATACTCTCTGCTGCAGCAGTGGGGAGGAGCCAGGATCAAAGCCCCCAGCAGTCAGGCAGATTTTTTTCTCCCCGCTCCGTGTTCACGTCACGAAGAGTGGCGGAGTCTGTGTAGGCCATAGGCCTGCTTTTCTAATTTCGAGTGCTTTGTGCACTTGGTAATCCCTATAAATTGTTAGAGAAATGTATTATTTATTTTTTTGAGGTAAGTATTGGAGTTATGTAATTTATTTATGTGTGAGGTAAGTATATATGTTATTTATTAATGAGGTAAGTATGTGTTTATGTAAATTATTCGTGTGAGGTAAGTATGTGTGTGTATATATGTTTTTTTAAGGACTTGTTTATGTTTCAGGGTGCCAATTAATTGTATTGATTGAATGAGACCCAAGGGTTAAGTTTTAGGGTCAAAGGTCAGAGGAAGGTGTCCTTAAAAATTAATTTTGGTCCTAATAAAGTCCCCCCGGTTCGGTTTAGGCACTTTAAGGGACTAATTGAGGGGCCCGACGGTTAGGTTTAGGGCCAGAGGTTAGGGTTAGGGTTAGGTTTAGGGCCAGGTTTAGGCATTTTCAAGAGACCAGAGACTAATTGAGGGGCCAAAGGTTAGGTTTAGGGCCAGAGGTTAGGGTTAGGGTTAGGGTCAGGGCCAGGTTTAGGCATTTTCAAGAGACTAGAGACTAATTGGGGGGCCAAAGGTTAGGTTTAGGGCCAGAGGTTAGGGTTAGGGTTAGGGCCAGTTTTAGGCATTTTCAAGAGACCAGAGACTAATTCAGGAGCCAAAGGTTAGGTTTAGGGCCAGGGGTTCGGAGACGGTGTCCTTAATAGAGTCCACAAGGTTCGGTTTAGGCACGGATGAGAAACGAGACACGTAAGGTCCCCAGTGTGTGAGGGGCCGCAGGGGCCCAGGTGAGCAGGCACAGGCTTGTTAGGGGAAAGAATGGGCAAGAGGTTTGAACCACAAGGTGGCTCCCGCACTTGCAAATGCACGGTCCATGAACCCACCTAGGTTACCCTGCAACCCCATTGTCCATCGAGGTCCCATTTGTGACCGCGTTTCCACTTCCGAGGTCCGTTTTTGAACTCTCTGTGGGATTGGGTGAGCGTGTGTTTGTGTTTGACCTCTATTTTGAGGTCCTGTGTGAGGTGGAGACCTCTATTTTGAGGTTATGTGTGAGGTGGAGGCCTCTATTTTGAGGACCTATGTGAGGTGGAGACCTCTATTTTGAGGTTATGTGTGAGGTGGAGACCTCTATTTTGAGGATCTATGTGAGGTGGAGACCTCTATTTTGAGGTTATGTGTGAGGTGGAGGCCTCTATTTTGAGGACCTATGTGAGGTAGGAGACCTCTATTTTGAGGTTATGTGTGAGGTGGAGGCCTCTATTTTGAGGACCTATGTGAGGTAGGAGACCTCTATTTTGAGGTTATGTGTGAGGTGGAGGCCTCTATTTTGAGGACCTATGTGAGGCGGAGACCTCTATTTTGAGGTTATGTGTGAGATGGAGACCTCTATTTTGAGGTTATGTATGAGGTGGAGGCCTCTATTTTGAGGACCTATGTGAGGTGGAGGCCTCTATTTTGAGGACCTATGTGAGGTGGAGACCTCTATTTTGAGGTTATGTGTGAGGTGGAGACCTCTATTTTGAGGACCTATGTGAGGTGGAGACCTCTATTTTGAGGTTATGTGTGAGGTGGAGACCTCTATTTTGAGGTTATGTGTGAGGTGGAGGCCTCTATTTTGAGGACCTGTGAGGTGGAGGCCTCTATTTTGAGGTTATGTGTGAGGTGGAGACCTCTATTTTGAGGTTATGTGTGAGGTGGAGGCCTCTATTTTGAGGACCTGTGAGGTGGAGACCTCTATTTTGAGGTCATGTGTGAGGCGGAGACCTCTATTTTGAGGTTATGTGTGAGTTGGAGGCCTCTATTTTGAGGACCTGTGAGGTGGAGACCTCTATTTTGAGGTCATGTGTGAGGCGGAGGCCTCTATTTTGAGGACCTGTGAGGTGGAGACCTCTATTTTGAGGTCATGTGTGAGGCGGAGACCTCTATTTTGAGGTTATGTGTGAGTTGGAGGCCTCTATTTTGAGGTCCTGTTCTATTATCGAGTCTGGTTGCAACGTTTCGGTACGGATTGGTACCTTCTTCAGGCAAGACTCGATTATTTGTTTCGTGTAAGGAACGTGTGACTGTATATATATGTATTTTTGTTTTTAGGGGTATTCTCTGATTAAATATTTTTTTCGTGGAAGGAAAGTGTGACTGTATATGTATGTATGTTTGTTTTTTAGGGGGTATTCTCTGATTTGGATTAAAGTTTCGTGTGAAATTGGAGTCCCAGTTTCGTGTGTCTGGTTTGGGCTGAGAGGGACTGAGCAGTGGCCTGTGTGAGCCGTATTTATACTCTCTGCTGCAGCAGTGGGGAGGAGCCAGGATCAAAGCCCCCAGCAGTCAGGCAGATTTTTTTTTTTTTTTTTTTCCCCCCGCTCCGTGTTCACGTCACGAAGAGTGGCGGAGTCTGTGTAGGCCATAGGCCTGCTTTTCTAATTTCGAGTGCTTTGTGCACTTGGTAATCCCTATAAATTGTTAGAGAAATGTATTATTTATTTTTTGAGGTAAGTATTGGAGTTATGTAATTTATTTATGTGTGAGGTAAGTATATATGTTATTTATTAATGAGGTAAGTATGTGTTTATGTAAATTATTCGTGTGAGGTAAGTATGTGTGTGTATATATGTTTTTTTAAGGACTTGTTTATGTTTCAGGGTGCCAATTAATTGTATTGATTGAATGAGACCCAAGGGTTAAGTTTTAGGGTCAAAGGTCAGAGGAAGGTGTCCTTAAAAATTAATTTTGGTCCTAATAAAGTCCCCCCGGTTCGGTTTAGGCACTTTAAGGGACTAATTGAGGGGCCCGACGGTTAGGTTTAGGGCCAGAGGTTAGGGTTAGGGTTAGGTTTAGGGCCAGGTTTAGGCATTTTCAAGAGACCAGAGACTAATTGAGGGGCCAAAGGTTAGGTTTAGGGCCAGAGGTTAGGGTTAGGGTTAGGGTCAGGGCCAGGTTTAGGCATTTTCAAGAGACTAGAGACTAATTGGGGGGCCAAAGGTTAGGTTTAGGGCCAGAGGTTAGGGTTAGGGTTAGGGCCAGTTTTAGGCATTTTCAAGAGACCAGAGACTAATTCAGGAGCCAAAGGTTAGGTTTAGGGCCAGGGGTTCGGAGACGGTGTCCTTAATAGAGTCCACAAGGTTCGGTTTAGGCACGGATGAGAAACGAGACACGTAAGGTCCCCAGTGTGTGAGGGGCCGCAGGGGCCCAGGTGAGCAGGCACAGGCTTGTTAGGGGAAAGAATGGGCAAGAGGTTTGAACCACAAGGTGGCTCCCGCACTTGCAAATGCACGGTCCATGAACCCACCTAGGTTACCCTGCAACCCCATTGTCCATCGAGGTCCCATTTGTGACCGCGTTTCCACTTCCGAGGTCCGTTTTTGAACTCTCTGTGGGATTGGGTGAGCGTGTGTTTGTGTTTGACCTCTATTTTGAGGTCCTGTGTGAGGTGGAGACCTCTATTTTGAGGTTATGTGTGAGGTGGAGGCCTCTATTTTGAGGACCTATGTGAGGTGGAGACCTCTATTTTGAGGTTATGTGTGAGGTGGAGACCTCTATTTTGAGGATCTATGTGAGGTGGAGACCTCTATTTTGAGGTTATGTGTGAGGTGGAGGCCTCTATTTTGAGGACCTATGTGAGGTAGGAGACCTCTATTTTGAGGTTATGTGTGAGGTGGAGGCCTCTATTTTGAGGACCTATGTGAGGTAGGAGACCTCTATTTTGAGGTTATGTGTGAGGTGGAGGCCTCTATTTTGAGGACCTATGTGAGGCGGAGACCTCTATTTTGAGGTTATGTGTGAGATGGAGACCTCTATTTTGAGGTTATGTATGAGGTGGAGGCCTCTATTTTGAGGACCTATGTGAGGTGGAGGCCTCTATTTTGAGGACCTATGTGAGGTGGAGACCTCTATTTTGAGGTTATGTGTGAGGTGGAGACCTCTATTTTGAGGACCTATGTGAGGTGGAGACCTCTATTTTGAGGTTATGTGTGAGGTGGAGACCTCTATTTTGAGGTTATGTGTGAGGTGGAGGCCTCTATTTTGAGGACCTGTGAGGTGGAGGCCTCTATTTTGAGGTTATGTGTGAGGTGGAGACCTCTATTTTGAGGTTATGTGTGAGGTGGAGGCCTCTATTTTGAGGACCTGTGAGGTGGAGACCTCTATTTTGAGGTCATGTGTGAGGCGGAGACCTCTATTTTGAGGTTATGTGTGAGTTGGAGGCCTCTATTTTGAGGACCTGTGAGGTGGAGACCTCTATTTTGAGGTCATGTGTGAGGCGGAGGCCTCTATTTTGAGGACCTGTGAGGTGGAGACCTCTATTTTGAGGTCATGTGTGAGGCGGAGACCTCTATTTTGAGGTTATGTGTGAGTTGGAGGCCTCTATTTTGAGGTCCTGTTCTATTATCGAGTCTGGTTGCAACGTTTCGGTACGGATTGGTACCTTCTTCAGGCAAGACTCGATTATTTGTTTCGTGTAAGGAACGTGTGACTGTATATATATGTATTTTTGTTTTTAGGGGTATTCTCTGATTAAATATTTTTTTCGTGGAAGGAAAGTGTGACTGTATATGTATGTATGTTTGTTTTTTAGGGGGTATTCTCTGATTTGGATTAAAGTTTCGTGTCAAATTGGAGTCCCAGTTTCGTGTGTCTGGTTTGGGCTGAGAGGGACTGAGCAGTGGCCTGTGTGAGCCGTATTTATACTCTCTGCTGCAGCAGTGGGGAGGAGCCAGGATCAAAGCCCCCAGCAGTCAGGCAGATTTTTTTCTCCCCGCTCCGTGTTCACGTCACGAAGAGTGGCGGAGTCTGTGTAGGCCATAGGCCTGCTTTTCTAATTTCGAGTGCTTTGTGCACTTGGTAATCCCTATAAATTGTTAGAGAAATGTATTATTTATTTTTTGAGGTAAGTATTGGAGTTATGTAATTTATTTATGTGTGAGGTAAGTATATATGTTATTTATTAATGAGGTAAGTATGTGTTTATGTAAATTATTCGTGTGAGGTAAGTATGTGTGTGTATATATGTTTTTTTAAGGACTTGTTTATGTTTCAGGGTGCCAATTAATTGTATTGATTGAATGAGACCCAAGGGTTAAGTTTTAGGGTCAAAGGTCAGAGGAAGGTGTCCTTAAAAATTAATTTTGGTCCTAATAAAGTCCCCCCGGTTCGGTTTAGGCACTTTAAGGGACTAATTGAGGGGCCCGACGGTTAGGTTTAGGGCCAGAGGTTAGGGTTAGGGTTAGGTTTAGGGCCAGGTTTAGGCATTTTCAAGAGACCAGAGACTAATTGAGGGGCCAAAGGTTAGGTTTAGGGCCAGAGGTTAGGGTTAGGGTTAGGGTCAGGGCCAGGTTTAGGCATTTTCAAGAGACTAGAGACTAATTGGGGGGCCAAAGGTTAGGTTTAGGGCCAGAGGTTAGGGTTAGGGTTAGGGCCAGTTTTAGGCATTTTCAAGAGACCAGAGACTAATTCAGGAGCCAAAGGTTAGGTTTAGGGCCAGGGGTTCGGAGACGGTGTCCTTAATAGAGTCCACAAGGTTCGGTTTAGGCACGGATGAGAAACGAGACACGTAAGGTCCCCAGTGTGTGAGGGGCCGCAGGGGCCCAGGTGAGCAGGCACAGGCTTGTTAGGGGAAAGAATGGGCAAGAGGTTTGAACCACAAGGTGGCTCCCGCACTTGCAAATGCACGGTCCATGAACCCACCTAGGTTACCCTGCAACCCCATTGTCCATCGAGGTCCCATTTGTGACCGCGTTTCCACTTCCGAGGTCCGTTTTTGAACTCTCTGTGGGATTGGGTGAGCGTGTGTTTGTGTTTGACCTCTATTTTGAGGTCCTGTGTGAGGTGGAGACCTCTATTTTGAGGTTATGTGTGAGGTGGAGGCCTCTATTTTGAGGACCTATGTGAGGTGGAGACCTCTATTTTGAGGTTATGTGTGAGGTGGAGACCTCTATTTTGAGGATCTATGTGAGGTGGAGACCTCTATTTTGAGGTTATGTGTGAGGTGGAGGCCTCTATTTTGAGGACCTATGTGAGGTAGGAGACCTCTATTTTGAGGTTATGTGTGAGGTGGAGGCCTCTATTTTGAGGACCTATGTGAGGTAGGAGACCTCTATTTTGAGGTTATGTGTGAGGTGGAGGCCTCTATTTTGAGGACCTATGTGAGGCGGAGACCTCTATTTTGAGGTTATGTGTGAGATGGAGACCTCTATTTTGAGGTTATGTATGAGGTGGAGGCCTCTATTTTGAGGACCTATGTGAGGTGGAGGCCTCTATTTTGAGGACCTATGTGAGGTGGAGACCTCTATTTTGAGGTTATGTGTGAGGTGGAGACCTCTATTTTGAGGACCTATGTGAGGTGGAGACCTCTATTTTGAGGTTATGTGTGAGGTGGAGACCTCTATTTTGAGGTTATGTGTGAGGTGGAGGCCTCTATTTTGAGGACCTGTGAGGTGGAGGCCTCTATTTTGAGGTTATGTGTGAGGTGGAGACCTCTATTTTGAGGTTATGTGTGAGGTGGAGGCCTCTATTTTGAGGACCTGTGAGGGTTAGGGTTAGGGTTAGGGTTAGGGTTAGGGTTAGGGTTAGGGTTTAGGGTTAGGGTTAGGGTTAGGGTTAGGGTTAGGGTTAGGTCTGGGTAAAAGCGCAGCGTCCTCTGGAGGACGCTACGGGGGGCACGGGCTCTCGGGGGGACCAACGGTTTTAATAAGTAATTAAAACTTTGCAATTAAAACCCTCCTTAAAAACCAAAAGGTTTTCATTAAGACCCTCTTAAGACACTCTAAAATTTGGTTTTAATTAAAAAGGTAACCGGACCACCGCGCAGGAGAGGTCGGCGGAGCTCTGTAGCTGGCTAAAACCTACCCCGTCCCAGGGCCTCTGATAAAAACACCAAGGAGCTAAATGACTTTCATTGTCCTAGAAATTAAGAAAGAGAAAATTAAAAGCTAAATAAATAAAATAAATAATTTAAAACAGATAAAATAAAGTTCCTATTTATAAGTGCCCTGAACTGAATTAAAAGGCCTGGCAAAAGTTAAGTATAAATGTATCTACAAAATAAAAGAATAAGTGTTAAAATTGATAAAAGGTTAGTTAATAAATGTAAAAAAGTGCATAAATAAAATAAGTGCTTAAATTCACATTAAAACCACACTCATAAAAATACATGGGTTAGTAAAATTGTAGAAACATATATACATCTTTATTTACACTTGTTAAAACATCTTAATGCAGTTCATAAAATAATAGGATCTTTGTTGATTAAGTTAAAAGAGGATAAGAAAGTAAACAAGTATAAGACAAGGAGAGGTCCAATAAAATGTCATAAAACAGGGCAAGGTGTCTTTAAAAAAGGTTTTTGTTATTTGTTAAAAAGTGTTTCGAGGCGCGCCCTCCGCAGGCAGGTTCTACCTCATAAATTAAGTTAAAAGATAAATAATCTAATTTAAAAATCAAAAGTTGGCTAAAATAAGATTTTAAAGGGTCCAGAATCTCCTCATAGGGATCTAAAAGTGCTAAAACAAACATACATGCAATAAGTGCTGGATACATTTTAAAATTCAATGAATAGACATAATTAAAAAGGGGGGGGGGGGGGGGGGTTTAAAACATGCATAAGACAAATTAAGGTAAAACATAAATAAATTAAGATCCCATAGAGGAGGAGTGGGCTATAAAATCAATATTTGAAAAATAAGAGCTAAAGATTAAAAGAAGGAGGGTAGCCCGGCCCGCAGAGGGTCGGCCTGTTAAAACCTGTAAGAGAGGCCCCGGGAGGTCAGGGGGTCAGTATTTTCTAAAACCCACTAAAAGCTATATTAAAAAAGAAGGAAATGGATCCACCCTAATATTTCTCATTAAGACCGGTAGGTTCTATTGTTTTTAAGAGGTGGATCCATTTCCTTTCCGCCGCTCGTCTCTGGACAGTGGTCCAGTCCCTGTTGCTCTCCAGGCCCATGCTCTGCACATTGTGTTGGCCGTGGAGTTTAAAATGTGCATACAAGACAGTGGTGCCATTCCCGCTATTAATATGATAAAAATGCTGTCTAATGCGCGCGGTGATGTCGTTTCTAGTCTCCCCCACATAGAGTCTGTGGCAGGCCTTACATCTTATGGCATATACTGCATTAGTTGTTATGGGTTTTAAGGCCTGCCACGGGTTGATACCGACTCTGGCATGGGGGTTAAAAATGTGGGGGAGACGGATAAAACCAATGTCCGAGCCTCGAGACGCTTCCCTGTCTTGGTTATTTTTATTAAAATCTGTATGAACCAGAAAGTCTTTCAAGTTTTTATTCCTGCGATGGGCGGAGATCAGCCGGCAGTCGCCCAGCACGTCACAGCCCTCCCTCGCCCCCTCAAAATTAGACCTGAGAGTTGAAATTAACCTCTTTAAGTTCTCTGAATAAGTGGTTACTAAGGGGACGAGAGTAGGACCGGGCGGCCGGGCGCTGGGATTGTTATATCTATCCTGAAAGGTCCGGCCAACCTCCGCCTTGATGGTTCTGAGGAAGCGTCTCGAGTAACCCCTGGGCCTCAGCGCACTAAAGAGGGTGCTGGTGGCCTCCTCCACATGCTCCGGGAAGGTGCAGATTCTGCGGAAGCGTATCAGCTGGGATTTTATCAGACCTCTGTACGTGTGCCTGGGGTGATAGCTCGACTTGTGGAGGAGTGCGTGGCGGTCCGTGTCTTTGAAATGTACTTTGGTGGCCAGTGTTTTGGACTGGTCACTAGAGGCACGGAAGAAGACACAGGTGTCCAAAAATTCTATTGCAGATGTGGAAATGTTGTGTTTGAGTGTTATTTTGGGGTGGTGTGTGTTGAGGGTGTCCAGGAAGGTCGTGAAATCCTGATGTGTGCCGTCCCAGAGGCCGAAGATGTCGTCCAGGTACCGGAAATACAGGAGGGGTTTGGTGGTGAGTGTGGCGAAGGCCGTTTCCTCCCAGTGGGCCAGATAAATGTCTGCGTAGGCTGGCGCATATTTCCGGCCCATCGCACAACCGCACAGCTGGAGGTAGTGCTGATTATTAAAAGTGAAGTCGTTGCGGGTGAGGGTGATGTGCAGGAGTTGTAGGAGGTGGCTGTCGGGTCTGGATGGGTCTGGGTGTTTGTTGAAGAGATGTTTTATTGCAGCTAAACCAAGTGGAGTTTCTATGTTAGTGTAAAGGGAATCTATATCTATGGAAAACAGGAAGGTGTGACCGGGTACCTGAAGGTGTTTTATTTTATTAACAAAATGGTAGGTGTCCTTGATGTAGCTGGGGTGCAGTTTGGAAAGTGGATTGATGAAGTGGTCGATGTATTCTGTGATGGTGTATGTTTCGGAGTTGCAGTCGCTGACAATGGGGCGGCCGACCGGAACCACCGAGGGGACCGTCCAGGTGTCAGGAGGCTTGTGGATCTTGGGGAGCAGGTAGAAGAGGCGGGGCCTGGGCTCACTGGGACCGTCCAGATATTGTTTCTGTTTGAAATTGATGAATTTTTGTCTGTAGAGTGTTTCTGTAATCTTTCTAACTAGTGTCTGTGTCTCTAATTGTAGTGGGTGTGTCAGTAGTTGGTAATATGTGTTGTTATTTAACTGTCTATGTGCTTCTAAAATGTAATTGTCCCTATCCTGAATAACTATTTGGCCCCCCTTATCTGCTGGCTTAATGACTATGTGTTTGTGATTACCCAATGTTCTGATGATGCGTTTGTGTTCCTGACTAATGTTGTGCGTTCTATGTGGCAGGGGGCGCCAATGTGTGAGTGCTTGGTTGTTTTTATGGATGAGTTGTGAAATAGCAGGTGAGAGTGTGTCCGTGTTTGGTGACCAGTGGGACGGCCCAGTGAACAGCACGGGGTCCCGCCTCTGCCCCCCCTGGAAGTGATCCAGGAGTTTCAGCCTCCTGTGGAAGGTGTGCAGGTCCCCCCTGAGCTCCGGCCGGGTGGGTGGGTTGGGTGTGGGAATAAAGGTGAGTCCTTTTTCTAGTAACTCCAGCTGTGCAGCTGTGAGGGAGAAAACGGCACAGAGGTTGGTGATGTTGGACTGATGGGGAGGTGTGGTATGACAGTTATCCCCAGTTATAAGTTTAACTGTTCCTTCCAGTACCTGAACAACATCCCGGCCGTGTCAGAGGTCCAGTGTATATTGTCTGTGCCAGTCCGGAAGAGTTGTGAGTTGATGTCTGGAATGAAGTTATATTTGGCAGTGATGGTGTTGTTGAGTTTGGTGAGGAGTGTCCGTTTGTGTGAGTCCAGTCTGGGTGAGAAGTTTATTACAGGGATGTAGATGGTGGCGTTGGGGAAGGTGGTCTGGCTGGTCCTCCACATTGTCTGTAACTGTTTGGTGAATGTGGTGGGGTCGTGTTCTGAAAGACAGTTGTTGAGTCCGGCTGATAAGATGACCTGTGTGGTGTTGTGACATGGGGTGAGTTTTTTCAGGATGGTGGCTATGTGATGAAAGTTTGCTCCGGGGTAACTGTCTACTTGGATGTGTGGGTCTGTGAATGAAGGGATCCGGGAGAGGTTGGAGTCACCTATGATGAGTGTCCTCTTCCGGACCTCCAAGTGCCAGTCCTGTATTTTTCTGTGTGTGCGTGGGTGTGTGTGTGGTTCCGGGCGACTCGGGGAGCCATGTGCCGCCACAGAGGCCCTGGTGGAGTGAGAGGTGGACAACTCAGATGTTGGGGTTGTTTTCAGCTTTGCTGTCGTTGCTCCCTTCATCATCATGGAATTGTTATCCACCTCTATGCTGGTGTCTGGCTCACAGGGCTCTGTGGCAAGCAGCTCTGGCTCCCCCTGCTGGCTGTGGTGTGTAACTGTAGGTGGAGAGGATGAAATGGTGTTACTGCAGGGTAAAACTATGTTGCTGTAAGGTGGTGATTGTACTGGGAGGGTGCTGACTGGGTGTGGGGAAGGTGAGGAGGGAGGGGAGGAGGGGGCGACAGGGGGGCAGGCAGAGGACCCAGCCCGTGCATGCCCCGGACGGTCGAGTGTGCCCTGGGGGATTGGGTGGATTTCAACCTTCACCCGCCGTCCGGGGTTGCGTTTCGGCAACGGGGGCTGTGCCACTCCGCCGCGTCCCGATGCCGCCGCCGACCCCCCCAGCGTACAGAGGTCTGTGGAGAGAGGTTGTGTGGAGGTGGAAGGGGGGGAGTGAGGGGAGGTGGTGAGAGGAGCAGGGGAGGGGGGTTGATGAAGGTTAGGTTTAGGGCAGGGGGGAGGTAAGGTGGTAGAGGGAGGAGGGGGGGAGGAGGGGGGAGGGTTAGGGTTAGGGAGAAGGGAACCCCGACGGTTAGGTTTAGGGCAGGGGGAAGGTAAGGTAGTAGAGGGAGGAGGGGGGGAGGAGGGGGGAGGGTTAGGGTTAGGGAGAGGGGAGCCCCGACGGTTAGGTTTAGGGCAGGGGGAAGGTAAGGTAGTAGAGGGAGGAGGGGGGGAGGGAGGGGGAGGGGAACCCCGAAGGTTAGGTTTAGGGCAGGGGGGAGGGAAGGTGGTAGAGGGAGGGAGAGGGGAACCCCGAAGGTTAGGTTTAGGGGAGGGGTTGGGTGAGGCAGTAGGAGGAGAAGGAACGGAGGGAGGAGGGTTAGGGTCAGGTAAGGTCATAGGGGAGACCGGAGAGGAGGAAGAGGGAGGGCAGGTGGGAGTAGGTAGGAGAGGAGTAAGAGGGAGGTTGCTGAGGGTGATGGGTGAGCCTGTTGTTTGGGGGAGGGGAGGAAAGTCTGTGGGGGAGAGTTGAAGCACAGGAGGGCCCTCCTGGCTCCGGGGCCCCCTGGTTAGGAGGTCCCTTAGAGTGGAGACCGAGGAGGACGTGAATCTCCTCCTGTACCTCACCCTCCCCCACTGGAGGGCCCTGTCAAAGGCCTCCTGGCTGTAGGGGGGGATGTTGTCCAGCTCCACAGCAATAACGTGATCGTAGTGCTCTGTGAGGATGGTCATGTTGTTCTGCATCCAGGTGTGGGTGTTCTGTTTAACTTTATCTAAGGTGGTGAGGTTGGGTGAAGAGGGTTTGATGAAGGCGGTGAGGCGGTGGGCTTTCTTCATCATCCCCTGTGGGAATGAACCGGTTGTGACTGTGTTGTAGAGTATTTCGGAGTGGTGGATGGCCTGAAGGAGTTTAAAATACCGTTTACTTTGTACGTGGAGTTCCGGTGTGAGCTGTGTGTGTGACGGTGGTGGTCGGGTGCTCGCTCCAGGCGGGGGGGCAGTGGAGCAGTGGTTGGTGCTCCCCCACCTCCCCCGGCCTGGAGTCGCTAGTGGTGTGAACCGGTTAGTGAGAGTGATGGACATGTCGCTGTGGAGCTGGAGAAGTGGTGAGGGGAAACCCAGCCGATAGACGCCCCACAGAGAATGAGTGGAAAAATACTGGCACCCCCCACGGACAAGGGAGGAAGCACCAGAAATAAAAGAAATAAAAAGAGGGCCAGACAACCTGAGCTAAAACCAGGAGCTAAAATGGAGGGTGGACAGGTGTGTCTGGGCCTAAAACCTGAAGCTAAAAAGGTAGAGGAAACCCAACCCGGGGGAAGAGATGGGAGGGAATTTAAAAAGAGGGGGGGGGGGGGGGGAATAAAAGGAAGTGTGAATAAAAGTGCAATTAAGATTGTTTGTAAAAACCAGTCTCTTAAAAAACTCACAGGTCAGGGGCCTGGTTAAGGCCTCCTCAGCGCAGGGCTTCTCCTGGTCTGAAAAGGAGGGGGGTACTGTACCAGTCTTTCTCCCCTCCAGGGGGTGGTTTTATGTAAAACCCATAAGACCAGTAAAAGCAGGATAAAAGCAGGATAAAAAGCTGACGTGTCCTTGGAGATCCGTGCAGACGGTGGTGACTTGCTGTTCTTCAGTGTGCACACCTAAAACGCTGTCACTCACCGTATTTGATGGGTTGTAGCTGCAGGTCTCCTTGGGTGATGGTGTGAGCTTAAAATCCGCTGTTGGAGCTGTTAAAAACCATGGTGAGGTAAAAAACGGTTTAAAAACAATCCGTAGAGCTTAAAAAAAGGTTAAAGGAGCACTTTAAAAGTTTTGTATAAAAGAAGAAATAAAATAAATAAAAAAAATTAAAAGGGGTCCTCAACGTTTCGCCGTCACTGGCTTCATCAGGAGGGTATCTGAGAGTCCTTGGTTTCCCACTCCATGTATAGACAAATGTTTGGGGCTGGACCTACAGGTGCGTGCCTCTGATTGGTCCAGCCCCACATGTGACACACCTAGTCGGAGGGAATCCTCTTAAAGAGGCAGACTGTGGCTCAGTCCAAGGAAAATTAAAACAAGGAAAGGGAGAGAGAGAGTAAAAGATGATCAAAGCAGGAGTAAGGGGGGAAGGAAATAAGAGAGAGTTTAAAACGAACAATAAAAACAAGGGGGGTAAAAAACTGTTATTAAAAAGCGATAAAGGAATTTCCTCTACTTAAAGCAAAATGTACTAAAAATAAAAATAAAAATAAAAACCCTCTGTTTGTTTGGGTAAATTAGTGGCTGAAGTGGGTGCTCGGACTGGTTCAGGCACCAAGGTCCTGCATGCACTAAAAAGGGGGGTGTTTAAAAACCCATAAAACCAACTAAAACCGGTTTAATAAAAACCTAAAAGAATGTCTGTTTTAAAAGGGGTTAAAGGAGTGCTCCCCCCGAGGCGCTGGCAGGGTTAGGTCTGGGTAAAAGCGCAGCGTCCTCTGGAGGACGCTACGGGGGGCACGGGCTCTCGGGGGGACCAACGGTTTTAATAAGTAATTAAAACTTTGCAATTAAAACCCTCCTTAAAAACCAAAAGGTTTTCATTAAGACCCTCTTAAGACACTCTAAAATTTGGTTTTAATTAAAAAGGTAACCGGACCACCGCGCAGGAGAGGTCGGCGGAGCTCTGTAGCTGGCTAAAACCTACCCCGTCCCAGGGCCTCTGATAAAAACACCAAGGAGCTAAATGACTTTCATTGTCCTAGAAATTAAGAAAGAGAAAATTAAAAGCTAAATAAATAAAATAAATAATTTAAAACAGATAAAATAAAGTTCCTATTTATAAGTGCCCTGAACTGAATTAAAAGGCCTGGCAAAAGTTAAGTATAAATGTATCTACAAAATAAAAGAATAAGTGTTAAAATTGATAAAAGGTTAGTTAATAAATGTAAAAAAGTGCATAAATAAAATAAGTGCTTAAATTCACATTAAAACCACACTCATAAAAATACATGGGTTAGTAAAATTGTAGAAACATATATACATCTTTATTTACACTTGTTAAAACATCTTAATGCAGTTCATAAAATAATAGGATCTTTGTTGATTAAGTTAAAAGAGGATAAGAAAGTAAACAAGTATAAGACAAGGAGAGGTCCAATAAAATGTCATAAAACAGGGCAAGGTGTCTTTAAAAAAGGTTTTTGTTATTTGTTAAAAAGTGTTTCGAGGCGCGCCCTCCGCAGGCAGGTTCTACCTCATAAATTAAGTTAAAAGATAAATAATCTAATTTAAAAATCAAAAGTTGGCTAAAATAAGATTTTAAAGGGTCCAGAATCTCCTCATAGGGATCTAAAAGTGCTAAAACAAACATACATGCAATAAGTGCTGGATACATTTTAAAATTCAATGAATAGACATAATTAAAAAGGGGGGGGGGGGGGGGGGGTTTAAAACATGCATAAGACAAATTAAGGTAAAACATAAATAAATTAAGATCCCATAGAGGAGGAGTGGGCTATAAAATCAATATTTGAAAAATAAGAGCTAAAGATTAAAAGAAGGAGGGTAGCCCGGCCCGCAGAGGGTCGGCCTGTTAAAACCTGTAAGAGAGGCCCCGGGAGGTCAGGGGGTCAGTATTTTCTAAAACCCACTAAAAGCTATATTAAAAAAGAAGGAAATGGATCCACCCTAATATTTCTCATTAAGACCGGTAGGTTCTATTGTTTTTAAGAGGTGGATCCATTTCCTTTCCGCCGCTCGTCTCTGGACAGTGGTCCAGTCCCTGTTGCTCTCCAGGCCCATGCTCTGCACATTGTGTTGGCCGTGGAGTTTAAAATGTGCATACAAGACAGTGGTGCCATTCCCGCTATTAATATGATAAAAATGCTGTCTAATGCGCGCGGTGATGTCGTTTCTAGTCTCCCCCACATAGAGTCTGTGGCAGGCCTTACATCTTATGGCATATACTGCATTAGTTGTTATGGGTTTTAAGGCCTGCCACGGGTTGATACCGACTCTGGCATGGGGGTTAAAAATGTGGGGGAGACGGATAAAACCAATGTCCGAGCCTCGAGACGCTTCCCTGTCTTGGTTATTTTTATTAAAATCTGTATGAACCAGAAAGTCTTTCAAGTTTTTATTCCTGCGATGGGCGGAGATCAGCCGGCAGTCGCCCAGCACGTCACAGCCCTCCCTCGCCCCCTCAAAATTAGACCTGAGAGTTGAAATTAACCTCTTTAAGTTCTCTGAATAAGTGGTTACTAAGGGGACGAGAGTAGGACCGGGCGGCCGGGCGCTGGGATTGTTATATCTATCCTGAAAGGTCCGGCCAACCTCCGCCTTGATGGTTCTGAGGAAGCGTCTCGAGTAACCCCTGGGCCTCAGCGCACTAAAGAGGGTGCTGGTGGCCTCCTCCACATGCTCCGGGAAGGTGCAGATTCTGCGGAAGCGTATCAGCTGGGATTTTATCAGACCTCTGTACGTGTGCCTGGGGTGATAGCTCGACTTGTGGAGGAGTGCGTGGCGGTCCGTGTCTTTGAAATGTACTTTGGTGGCCAGTGTTTTGGACTGGTCACTAGAGGCACGGAAGAAGACACAGGTGTCCAAAAATTCTATTGCAGATGTGGAAATGTTGTGTTTGAGTGTTATTTTGGGGTGGTGTGTGTTGAGGGTGTCCAGGAAGGTCGTGAAATCCTGATGTGTGCCGTCCCAGAGGCCGAAGATGTCGTCCAGGTACCGGAAATACAGGAGGGGTTTGGTGGTGAGTGTGGCGAAGGCCGTTTCCTCCCAGTGGGCCAGATAAATGTCTGCGTAGGCTGGCGCATATTTCCGGCCCATCGCACAACCGCACAGCTGGAGGTAGTGCTGATTATTAAAAGTGAAGTCGTTGCGGGTGAGGGTGATGTGCAGGAGTTGTAGGAGGTGGCTGTCGGGTCTGGATGGGTCTGGGTGTTTGTTGAAGAGATGTTTTATTGCAGCTAAACCAAGTGGAGTTTCTATGTTAGTGTAAAGGGAATCTATATCTATGGAAAACAGGAAGGTGTGACCGGGTACCTGAAGGTGTTTTATTTTATTAACAAAATGGTAGGTGTCCTTGATGTAGCTGGGGTGCAGTTTGGAAAGTGGATTGATGAAGTGGTCGATGTATTCTGTGATGGTGTATGTTTCGGAGTTGCAGTCGCTGACAATGGGGCGGCCGACCGGAACCACCGAGGGGACCGTCCAGGTGTCAGGAGGCTTGTGGATCTTGGGGAGCAGGTAGAAGAGGCGGGGCCTGGGCTCACTGGGACCGTCCAGATATTGTTTCTGTTTGAAATTGATGAATTTTTGTCTGTAGAGTGTTTCTGTAATCTTTCTAACTAGTGTCTGTGTCTCTAATTGTAGTGGGTGTGTCAGTAGTTGGTAATATGTGTTGTTATTTAACTGTCTATGTGCTTCTAAAATGTAATTGTCCCTATCCTGAATAACTATTTGGCCCCCCTTATCTGCTGGCTTAATGACTATGTGTTTGTGATTACCCAATGTTCTGATGATGCGTTTGTGTTCCTGACTAATGTTGTGCGTTCTATGTGGCAGGGGGCGCCAATGTGTGAGTGCTTGGTTGTTTTTATGGATGAGTTGTGAAATAGCAGGTGAGAGTGTGTCCGTGTTTGGTGACCAGTGGGACGGCCCAGTGAACAGCACGGGGTCCCGCCTCTGCCCCCCCTGGAAGTGATCCAGGAGTTTCAGCCTCCTGTGGAAGGTGTGCAGGTCCCCCCTGAGCTCCGGCCGGGTGGGTGGGTTGGGTGTGGGAATGAAGGTGAGTCCTTTTTCTAGTAACTCCAGCTGTGCAGCTGTGAGGGAGAAAACGGCACAGAGGTTGGTGATGTTGGACTGATGGGGAGGTGTGGTATGACAGTTATCCCCAGTTATAAGTTTAACTGTTCCTTCCAGTACCTGAACAACATCCCGGCCGTGTCAGAGGTCCAGTGTATATTGTCTGTGCCAGTCCGGAAGAGTTGTGAGTTGATGTCTGGAATGAAGTTATATTTGGCAGTGATGGTGTTGTTGAGTTTGGTGAGGAGTGTCCGTTTGTGTGAGTCCAGTCTGGGTGAGAAGTTTATTACAGGGATGTAGATGGTGGCGTTGGGGAAGGTGGTCTGGCTGGTCCTCCACATTGTCTGTAACTGTTTGGTGAATGTGGTGGGGTCGTGTTCTGAAAGACAGTTGTTGAGTCCGGCTGATAAGATGACCTGTGTGGTGTTGTGACATGGGGTGAGTTTTTTCAGGATGGTGGCTATGTGATGAAAGTTTGCTCCGGGGTAACTGTCTACTTGGATGTGTGGGTCTGTGAATGAAGGGATCCGGGAGAGGTTGGAGTCACCTATGATGAGTGTCCTCTTCCGGACCTCCAAGTGCCAGTCCTGTATTTTTCTGTGTGTGCGTGGGTGTGTGTGTGGTTCCGGGCGACTCGGGGAGCCATGTGCCGCCACAGAGGCCCTGGTGGAGTGAGAGGTGGACAACTCAGATGTTGGGGTTGTTTTCAGCTTTGCTGTCGTTGCTCCCTTCATCATCATGGAATTGTTATCCACCTCTATGCTGGTGTCTGGCTCACAGGGCTCTGTGGCAAGCAGCTCTGGCTCCCCCTGCTGGCTGTGGTGTGTAACTGTAGGTGGAGAGGATGAAATGGTGTTACTGCAGGGTAAAACTATGTTGCTGTAAGGTGGTGATTGTACTGGGAGGGTGCTGACTGGGTGTGGGGAAGGTGAGGAGGGAGGGGAGGAGGGGGCGACAGGTGGGCAGGCAGAGGACCCAGCCCGTGCATGCCCCGGACGGTCGAGTGTGCCCTGGGGGATTGGGTGGATTTCAACCTTCACCCGCCGTCCGGGGTTGCGTTTCGGCAACGGGGGCTGTGCCACTCCGCCGCGTCCCGATGCCGCCGCCGACCCCCCCAGCGTACAGAGGTCTGTGGAGAGAGGTTGTGTGGAGGTGGAAGGGGGGGAGTGAGGGGAGGTGGTGAGAGGAGCAGGGGAGGGGGGTTGATGAAGGTTAGGTTTAGGGCAGGGGGGAGGTAAGGTGGTAGAGGGAGGAGGGGGGGAGGAGGGGGGAGGGTTAGGGTTAGGGAGAAGGGAACCCCGACGGTTAGGTTTAGGGCAGGGGGAAGGTAAGGTAGTAGAGGGAGGAGGGGGGGAGGAGGGGGGAGGGTTAGGGTTAGGGAGAGGGGAGCCCCGACGGTTAGGTTTAGGGCAGGGGGAAGGTAAGGTAGTAGAGGGAGGAGGGGGGGAGGGAGGGGGAGGGGAACCCCGAAGGTTAGGTTTAGGGCAGGGGGGAGGGAAGGTGGTAGAGGGAGGGAGAGGGGAACCCCGAAGGTTAGGTTTAGGGGAGGGGTTGGGTGAGGCAGTAGGAGGAGAAGGAACGGAGGGAGGAGGGTTAGGGTCAGGTAAGGTCATAGGGGAGACCGGAGAGGAGGAAGAGGGAGGGCAGGTGGGAGTAGGTAGGAGAGGAGTAAGAGGGAGGTTGCTGAGGGTGATGGGTGAGCCTGTTGTTTGGGGGAGGGGAGGAAAGTCTGTGGGGGAGAGTTGAAGCACAGGAGGGCCCTCCTGGCTCCGGGGCCCCCTGGTTAGGAGGTCCCTTAGAGTGGAGACCGAGGAGGACGTGAATCTCCTCCTGTACCTCACCCTCCCCCACTGGAGGGCCCTGTCAAAGGCCTCCTGGCTGTAGGGGGGGATGTTGTCCAGCTCCACAGCAATAACGTGATCGTAGTGCTCTGTGAGGATGGTCATGTTGTTCTGCATCCAGGTGTGGGTGTTCTGTTTAACTTTATCTAAGGTGGTGAGGTTGGGTGAAGAGGGTTTGATGAAGGCGGTGAGGCGGTGGGCTTTCTTCATCATCCCCTGTGGGAAGGGTTAGGGTTAGGGTTAGGGTTGGGGTTTGGGATCGGGTTAGGGTTAGGGTTAGGGGTTAGGGTTAGGGTTAGGGGTTAGGGTTAGGGTTAGGGATAGGGGAAGGGTTAGGGTTAGGGATAGGGGAAGGGTTAGGGTTAGGGATAGGGGAAGGGTTAGGGTTAGGGTTAGGGATAGGGGAAGGGTTAGGGTTAGGGTTAGGGGAAGGGTTAGGGTTAGGGATAGGGGAAGGGTTAGGGTTAGGGATAGGGGAAGGGTTAGGGTTAGGGATAGGGGAAAGGTTAAGGTTAAGGTTAGGGGACCCGATCCAGTGCGCTGGCCATCACAGCTCCCCAGAGAGATCATGCCCTACCTCTCATTGAGGCCGTGGGGATGTCGCGTGCCCAGCCTCATGATCCAGAGGCGTTCGGACCTCCGCCTCTGAGCCACGCTCCATCTGGGGTCGGCCTCAAGGACAGAGACACGGACCGCGTCCCATCCGTGGAGGACATAGTGTCCCACCACCAGCCTCTGAGTCTCCTTCTTCCTCAAAATGTTGTGCCGATGCTGAGTGAACCTCACCAGGATTGTGTTTCCTGTCTCCCCAACATACTTTGCCCCACAGGTAGCACAGGTAATCAGGTAAACACAATTCCTGGTGAGAGGGCTTCCCCGCAGCTGGCAGCGAAAAATTGTGTTTGTCTGTGTATTATGCAGCCATGTCTGGTGCTTAAAAAATTGTCCGTGACCTCTGGGTGCAGAGGTCAACAGAGACGGCAGTTTTGCCTTCACTAGATAGGACTGGAGGTTCCTATTCTTTCTGTAGGCTGCAATGATCCTCCTCTCCTGCAGCCCCTGTGTGTCTGCCATAAAGGAGGTGAAATGACCCCTAATTACCCTCACAAGCTTCACGGTCGATGGTGAAAATGTAGTGACAAAGGGGAGGATTGGAGAGGTCTGTTCAGGCCTTTTCTCCAGAAAAGTCTTGAGACTTTTCCTTAAAAAGGAGCGAGGGTACCCTCTAGTGGCCAGAGCTGAGAACAGCGTTTTTGTGGCCTGCTTAAAATCCCCTTTGTCACTACAAATCCTATGAAACCTCAGGAGCTGAGATTTCACCAGCCCAGCAAAGGTGTGCTTGGGATGGTGGCTGGTTCTAAAGAGCAGAGCGTGAGTGTCTGTCTCCTTAAAAAATACCCTCACATCCAGCCTGCCTGTTTCACTGAACCCCGCTCCCTTGTAGGTGGTGGTGTCCAGGAAGTCGACCGAGGTGTAGCTGGTGGTGGATTTGAGGGTGATGGACTGGTTGTGGGTGTTCAGGGTCTGTAAAAATATTTTGAACTCCTCCTCAGAGTGGGACCAGACACCCCAGATATCATCAAGATACCTGAGGTAGTGGAGGGGTTTCTTTTGGCAGGAGGCCAGGGCTGATGTCTCCCACTCAGCCATGAAAATGTTGGCGTACGCCGGGGCAAATTTCTTTCCCATGGCTGTGCCTTTAATTTGGAGGAAATAGTCCGAATTGAAAACAAAATCATTTCTGGTCAAATTAATTTCTAATAGTTGAATTAGTTCTTTGTCTGGTCTCTTTTTGTCTTTGAATTTATAAAATGTATTTTTGACAGCCTGTATGCCCTCCTGTGTGTCAATGTTAGTATACAGGCTGTCAATGTCAATAGTAAATAACATGGCGTCATGTGGGATGTGGAGGCTCCTAATAATTTCAACGAAATGGTATGTGTCCTTAATGTAACTGTTGTGTTTGATGGACAGGGGGTTCAAGAAGAAATCGATGTATTCCGCTGTGTTGTAGGTGTCACTGCTGCAGTCCGACACAATTGGCCTGCCTGGAGGGATTTCGTGCGGCCTACTCCATTTCGCAGGATCCTTGTGAATTTTAGGGAGCATATAGAACAGCCTGGGCCTGGGTTCAGGTGTGCCCATAAGGTAAGTCTTTTGTTTGAAATTTATGAATTTTTTAATGTACAGGTTTTCTATAATTTTTTGTATTAATTTAATTGTGTCCGGAAAAATTGGTTTCACTAATTTAGAATAATATTTTGGATCGTTAAGCTGTCTATACCCCTCCCACAGATACTGTTCCCTGTCCATAATAACCACTACACTGCCCTTATCAGCCGGCTTGATAACAATATTTTTATTGTTTTTCAGCTCCTCTAGTGCAGCCACCTCCTCAGGGCTGAGGTTTGGCTCATTGTGGCTGAGCCTGAAGTGCTGGTCGAAGTGAGTGACATCAGCCGTGATGAGGGCAGTGAGCTCTGGCGGTAGTGTGCCAGCAGGGGGAGTCCATGTGGAGGATGGGGTAAATTTAGGGGGCTCTGTTTGTTGTTTATTTTGGAAGTGTGAGGCCAATTTTAATTGTCTGTGGTATTGCTGTAAGTCAAATCTGCTCTGTTCTATGAGATTTTTGTTGCTGCCCTTAGTGGGAATAAAATTTAGGCCCCTGTTAAGCAGGGTCAATTGTGGGGTTGTGGGTTCGAATTTTTTGGCCAGAACTAAAACATTTTTAGTCCCCTCCTGTGCGTGCAGGCTTCTGGGGATTTCTAGTTTAGGTGCTGGCCCCAGTGCTGCAGCATGAGACCAGCAGTGTCCTTCGTCCAGTGGATTTTGTCCTCCACCGTCTTAAAGGAGCTGTTGGGGAGTTTGGGGATGTACTTTTGATTTTTTTGTATGTATTCGTTCAGGCGGAGGAGGGCATCCATCTCTGAGACGGGCAGGGCCCCCGAATAATTAATTAGAGGCACCCATATCTCCGCCTGAGGAAATTTGTGGGTGGCAGCCCTCACTGCCGCCTGCATTTGTTTCACTGTCGTTTGTTGTATGTTTTGGCCTCTGTTGTTCAGGCCGAAGGACAGGATCACCTTCTCCACCGTGGCGGAGACGATGGTCCTGGAGAGGATGGCCTCAGCGTGTCTGAAAGTGGCCCCTGGGAAGCTGTCGATCTGCAGCCCCTCGATGTCGCAGGGTGGGATTCTGGCGACATTCGAGTCCCCCATGATAAGCCACTTCTTGCTCACCCTGAGGTTCCAGTCCTTCATTTTGTTTCGTGTGTTCATGTGTCTGCTCGGTCTGCATGTCGGTGTCTGTAGAGTGCTGTCTGTGTGTGTTTGTTTCTCTGTTTCTCTAATTGTTGGTGTCTGTGGAGTGCTGTCTGTGTGTGTTTGTTTTTCTGTCTCTACAGGAGCCGCTGCTTTTGGCCCCAGACTGAGCTTTTTCTGGACAGCTGACCTCAGTCTGCCCGAAGGTGGCACGAGGGCAGGACTCGGACTGATGTCTTCGTCCAAGCCCTCGAACACACAGGGGTTTGGTGGTCTGTCGACCCTGGCTGGAGTGCGTGTGGCCCTCTGGGCCTTAGGTGAGGTCTCCTGAGGAGCAGGGGGGAGGGGGGTGTCCTCTCCCATCACCGGGGACCAGTCTCCCCGGGCAGGCTCCGTCATGGTGGCCACGGAGGTCACCATAGTCGGGCGCTGAGGGACAATGTCCGCCCTCACGACCATGACGTTGTCCCGAGGAGGGGTCACGGTGAGGGGGACGGGGGGGATGATGAGGGTGGGGGGCACGCACTCTGTTTGAGTCGCTGTTGGTGCAGGTGAGGGTGTTTGTGTGGCTGGAGCTGTGAGTGTGGGTGTCTGTGTGTGTGTGGTTGGAAGTGTGGGTGTGTGTGTGGTTGGTAGTGTGGGTGTGTGTGTGGGTGCTTGTGTGAGTGTGGGTGTGTGTGTGGGTGCTTGTGTGAGTGTGGGTGTGTGTGTGTCCGTGGTCTGTGGGACCCCAGCCACTAACAGAGCCTCTGTCTGCTTTACTGTGTCCTCCTCCAGGCGGCGACCCAGGTTTCTGCGTGCCCAGGATGAGGCCACCTCAAAGGGCCTCCGCCAGTGGTGTGCAGACATGTGGGTGAGTTTCCCCACCTCCTGCTCCATGACCCCCTGATAGTGGTCTCTAAGAATCAGGACCGTGGTGAAGGCCCAATTCTTGGCGTTCCCCTCTATCAGTGCCTGCGTGTGAGGAGTGGGGGCCGCTGGCTTGATGTTATCAGCCAGCGACTGTCCCATTTTGGCGATGGCAGAGGGAGGTTCGTCCGCCGACACATTTTTCAGGTGGTGGACAGTTTTAATGATGGTGTGTATCACACGCACCTTCCCAACAAAGTCGGGGTCGTCCGACCGTTCCTCCTCGCCACGCTGTTGTTGTTTGTCCCTATTTGTGTTGTTGTAAGTGTTTCTGTTGTTGTATGTGTTCCTGTTGCTGTACGTGTTCCTGTTGTTGTACATGTTTCTGTTGTTGTATGTGTTTCTGTTGTTGTACATGTTTCTGTTGTTGTATGTATTTCTGTTGCTGTTCACGTACTTGTTGTTGTACTGAGTTTTCGTGAACTGCTTGTGTTTATTTGTGTTGTTTGTTCTAGGTCCGTAAGGAGCCCGGGTTTCAAAAAATTGTGGCTTGTAGCCTTGGTCAAAGGTTTGGCGAAAGCCTTCGCCACGCCTGCCACGGGTAACAGAGGCGTAGGAGGGCCTCTGTCCCGGGCCAGAGCGTGAGCGGCCGTACGGGGGAGAGTGACGTCTGCTGCGGCTGTAAGCCCAGGCTCGCACCTCTCCGCGGTGGTCAAGCCGGCCACGGCGGTAGCGAACCTCGGTCCAGCCAGCGTCCTCACTGTATCCCCTCATGTTTTAACAGGTAAGTGTTAGGTTAAATCTATATATTTTTTTTTTTTTTTTTTTTTTTTTTTTGGTCTTTTTTGTTTTTTTTGAAAATAAAATGAAAATAAAATAAAACCACAATTTGGGTTGTAAAATAAAAGAGTTGTGGAAAAGATAAACTAAATAACAGGCTTGTTGCAACGTTTCGACCCTAATCTGGGTCTTCTTCAGGCAGCCTGTTTAAAACAAAACAAAATAAAAGCTATTTCTCCTATATTCTCTAACTGACGTGTGTGTGTGTCTGCTCCTAGTGAGACGTCTGCTCTGGTCGAAGGGCGAAGAGAGAGTGAGGAGAGACGTGTGTATCTCCCCTCAGTACCTCTGCTCAGGCCCCTCCCTCGCAGACACACAGTCAGAGAGCCCTGCTCTGCATCTTTCGGATTCGAATTTTGAATTTCAGCCAATGAGAGAGCAGGATTCTTAATAATTGTTTTTTGGGGTTATATTTATTATATTTTATTAAAATTGTAATTTAAATTGATCTTTGACTATGTGTTGTTTGTTTTGGTGTGCTTTTTTCAAATTTTGGTGTTTGTATTCGATGAGTTTATTTAGTTTTTGTAGATAGGAGGTAAGTATTAGGTCTTTAGGGTGTGTATTAATATTTCTTTTTCAGGTAAGGTAAGTATAGAAAATGATGTATATTTTTATTAATGTTTCCTTTCCAGGAACGGTAAGTATTATGTTTTGTTATTTTTATTATATTATTATTTACATTAGGTGGGGATTTGAGGGTCAGGCACGTCTCGTACGTGAGAGCTGGAGGCACGGGCGTGTTAGGGTTGGGGTTTGGGATCGGGTTAGGGTTAGGGTTAGGGGTTAGGGTTAGGGTTAGGGGTTAGGGTTAGGGTTAGGGATAGGGGAAGGGTTAGGGTTAGGGATAGGGGAAGGGTTAGGGTTAGGGATAGGGGAAGGGTTAGGGTTAGGGTTAGGGATAGGGGAAGGGTTAGGGTTAGGGTTAGGGGAAGGGTTAGGGTTAGGGATAGGGGAAGGGTTAGGGTTAGGGATAGGGGAAGGGTTAGGGTTAGGGATAGGGGAAAGGTTAAGGTTAAGGTTAGGGGACCCGATCCAGTGCGCTGGCCATCACAGCTCCCCAGAGAGATCATGCCCTACCTCTCATTGAGGCCGTGGGGATGTCGCGTGCCCAGCCTCATGATCCAGAGGCGTTCGGACCTCCGCCTCTGAGCCACGCTCCATCTGGGGTCGGCCTCAAGGACAGAGACACGGACCGCGTCCCATCCGTGGAGGACATAGTGTCCCACCACCAGCCTCTGAGTCTCCTTCTTCCTCAAAATGTTGTGCCGATGCTGAGTGAACCTCACCAGGATTGTGTTTCCTGTCTCCCCAACATACTTTGCCCCACAGGTAGCACAGGTAATCAGGTAAACACAATTCCTGGTGAGAGGGCTTCCCCGCAGCTGGCAGCGAAAAATTGTGTTTGTCTGTGTATTATGCAGCCATGTCTGGTGCTTAAAAAATTGTCCGTGACCTCTGGGTGCAGAGGTCAACAGAGACGGCAGTTTTGCCTTCACTAGATAGGACTGGAGGTTCCTATTCTTTCTGTAGGCTGCAATGATCCTCCTCTCCTGCAGCCCCTGTGTGTCTGCCATAAAGGAGGTGAAATGACCCCTAATTACCCTCACAAGCTTCACGGTCGATGGTGAAAATGTAGTGACAAAGGGGAGGATTGGAGAGGTCTGTTCAGGCCTTTTCTCCAGAAAAGTCTTGAGACTTTTCCTTAAAAAGGAGCGAGGGTACCCTCTAGTGGCCAGAGCTGAGAACAGCGTTTTTGTGGCCTGCTTAAAATCCCCTTTGTCACTACAAATCCTATGAAACCTCAGGAGCTGAGATTTCACCAGCCCAGCAAAGGTGTGCTTGGGATGGTGGCTGGTTCTAAAGAGCAGAGCGTGAGTGTCTGTCTCCTTAAAAAATACCCTCACATCCAGCCTGCCTGTTTCACTGAACCCCGCTCCCTTGTAGGTGGTGGTGTCCAGGAAGTCGACCGAGGTGTAGCTGGTGGTGGATTTGAGGGTGATGGACTGGTTGTGGGTGTTCAGGGTCTGTAAAAATATTTTGAACTCCTCCTCAGAGTGGGACCAGACACCCCAGATATCATCAAGATACCTGAGGTAGTGGAGGGGTTTCTTTTGGCAGGAGGCCAGGGCTGATGTCTCCCACTCAGCCATGAAAATGTTGGCGTACGCCGGGGCAAATTTCTTTCCCATGGCTGTGCCTTTAATTTGGAGGAAATAGTCCGAATTGAAAACAAAATCATTTCTGGTCAAATTAATTTCTAATAGTTGAATTAGTTCTTTGTCTGGTCTCTTTTTGTCTTTGAATTTATAAAATGTATTTTTGACAGCCTGTATGCCCTCCTGTGTGTCAATGTTAGTATACAGGCTGTCAATGTCAATAGTAAATAACATGGCGTCATGTGGGATGTGGAGGCTCCTAATAATTTCAACGAAATGGTATGTGTCCTTAATGTAACTGTTGTGTTTGATGGACAGGGGGTTCAAGAAGAAATCGATGTATTCCGCTGTGTTGTAGGTGTCACTGCTGCAGTCCGACACAATTGGCCTGCCTGGAGGGATTTCGTGCGGCCTACTCCATTTCGCAGGATCCTTGTGAATTTTAGGGAGCATATAGAACAGCCTGGGCCTGGGTTCAGGTGTGCCCATAAGGTAAGTCTTTTGTTTGAAATTTATGAATTTTTTAATGTACAGGTTTTCTATAATTTTTTGTATTAATTTAATTGTGTCCGGAAAAATTGGTTTCACTAATTTAGAATAATATTTTGGATCGTTAAGCTGTCTATACCCCTCCCACAGATACTGTTCCCTGTCCATAATAACCACTACACTGCCCTTATCAGCCGGCTTGATAACAATATTTTTATTGTTTTTCAGCTCCTCTAGTGCAGCCACCTCCTCAGGGCTGAGGTTTGGCTCATTGTGGCTGAGCCTGAAGTGCTGGTCGAAGTGAGTGACATCAGCCGTGATGAGGGCAGTGAGCTCTGGCGGTAGTGTGCCAGCAGGGGGAGTCCATGTGGAGGATGGGGTAAATTTAGGGGGCTCTGTTTGTTGTTTATTTTGGAAGTGTGAGGCCAATTTTAATTGTCTGTGGTATTGCTGTAAGTCAAATCTGCTCTGTTCTATGAGATTTTTGTTGCTGCCCTTAGTGGGAATAAAATTTAGGCCCCTGTTAAGCAGGGTCAATTGTGGGGTTGTGGGTTCGAATTTTTTGGCCAGAACTAAAACATTTTTAGTCCCCTCCTGTGCGTGCAGGCTTCTGGGGATTTCTAGTTTAGGTGCTGGCCCCAGTGCTGCAGCATGAGACCAGCAGTGTCCTTCGTCCAGTGGATTTTGTCCTCCACCGTCTTAAAGGAGCTGTTGGGGAGTTTGGGGATGTACTTTTGATTTTTTTGTATGTATTCGTTCAGGCGGAGGAGGGCATCCATCTCTGAGACGGGCAGGGCCCCCGAATAATTAATTAGAGGCACCCATATCTCCGCCTGAGGAAATTTGTGGGTGGCAGCCCTCACTGCCGCCTGCATTTGTTTCACTGTCGTTTGTTGTATGTTTTGGCCTCTGTTGTTCAGGCCGAAGGACAGGATCACCTTCTCCACCGTGGCGGAGACGATGGTCCTGGAGAGGATGGCCTCAGCGTGTCTGAAAGTGGCCCCTGGGAAGCTGTCGATCTGCAGCCCCTCGATGTCGCAGGGTGGGATTCTGGCGACATTCGAGTCCCCCATGATAAGCCACTTCTTGCTCACCCTGAGGTTCCAGTCCTTCATTTTGTTTCGTGTGTTCATGTGTCTGCTCGGTCTGCATGTCGGTGTCTGTAGAGTGCTGTCTGTGTGTGTTTGTTTCTCTGTTTCTCTAATTGTTGGTGTCTGTGGAGTGCTGTCTGTGTGTGTTTGTTTTTCTGTCTCTACAGGAGCCGCTGCTTTTGGCCCCAGACTGAGCTTTTTCTGGACAGCTGACCTCAGTCTGCCCGAAGGTGGCACGAGGGCAGGACTCGGACTGATGTCTTCGTCCAAGCCCTCGAACACACAGGGGTTTGGTGGTCTGTCGACCCTGGCTGGAGTGCGTGTGGCCCTCTGGGCCTTAGGTGAGGTCTCCTGAGGAGCAGGGGGGAGGGGGGTGTCCTCTCCCATCACCGGGGACCAGTCTCCCCGGGCAGGCTCCGTCATGGTGGCCACGGAGGTCACCATAGTCGGGCGCTGAGGGACAATGTCCGCCCTCACGACCATGACGTTGTCCCGAGGAGGGGTCACGGTGAGGGGGACGGGGGGGATGATGAGGGTGGGGGGCACGCACTCTGTTTGAGTCGCTGTTGGTGCAGGTGAGGGTGTTTGTGTGGCTGGAGCTGTGAGTGTGGGTGTCTGTGTGTGTGTGGTTGGAAGTGTGGGTGTGTGTGTGGTTGGTAGTGTGGGTGTGTGTGTGGGTGCTTGTGTGAGTGTGGGTGTGTGTGTGGGTGCTTGTGTGAGTGTGGGTGTGTGTGTGTCCGTGGTCTGTGGGACCCCAGCCACTAACAGAGCCTCTGTCTGCTTTACTGTGTCCTCCTCCAGGCGGCGACCCAGGTTTCTGCGTGCCCAGGATGAGGCCACCTCAAAGGGCCTCCGCCAGTGGTGTGCAGACATGTGGGTGAGTTTCCCCACCTCCTGCTCCATGACCCCCTGATAGTGGTCTCTAAGAATCAGGACCGTGGTGAAGGCCCAATTCTTGGCGTTCCCCTCTATCAGTGCCTGCGTGTGAGGAGTGGGGGCCGCTGGCTTGATGTTATCAGCCAGCGACTGTCCCATTTTGGCGATGGCAGAGGGAGGTTCGTCCGCCGACACATTTTTCAGGTGGTGGACAGTTTTAATGATGGTGTGTATCACACGCACCTTCCCAACAAAGTCGGGGTCGTCCGACCGTTCCTCCTCGCCACGCTGTTGTTGTTTGTCCCTATTTGTGTTGTTGTAAGTGTTTCTGTTGTTGTATGTGTTCCTGTTGCTGTACGTGTTCCTGTTGTTGTACATGTTTCTGTTGTTGTATGTGTTTCTGTTGTTGTACATGTTTCTGTTGTTGTATGTATTTCTGTTGCTGTTCACGTACTTGTTGTTGTACTGAGTTTTCGTGAACTGCTTGTGTTTATTTGTGTTGTTTGTTCTAGGTCCGTAAGGAGCCCGGGTTTCAAAAAATTGTGGCTTGTAGCCTTGGTCAAAGGTTTGGCGAAAGCCTTCGCCACGCCTGCCACGGGTAACAGAGGCGTAGGAGGGCCTCTGTCCCGGGCCAGAGCGTGAGCGGCCGTACGGGGGAGAGTGACGTCTGCTGCGGCTGTAAGCCCAGGCTCGCACCTCTCCGCGGTGGTCAAGCCGGCCACGGCGGTAGCGAACCTCGGTCCAGCCAGCGTCC